>NC_056747.1:212423870-212428870 GCF_019279795.1 Protopterus annectens | reverse complement strand
CTTTCCACGACCAAACTTGCTGGCAAAGGGACTTCGATTTAGAAACCACAAAAAGCATTTTCTGTACTCATCCAGAAGAAAACGAGAGTTTATTCCTGAAGAAAGAAAGGATGCTACCTATTGGGACAAAAGGAGAAAAAACAATGAAGCTGCCAAAAGGTCAAGAGAAAAAAGGCGCATAAATGACATAGTTATGGAAGAAAGACTAATGTCTTTAATGCAGGAAAATGCACAGCTGAAAACTGAACTTATGGCACACAAAATTCAGTTTCATAGGCTACAGGATCCTTCCCAGTGCCATATATTGTGCAACATACCCCACTCTCCTTTCATTAACAATTATTGTGATTTCAGGTTTGCAGAAAGCTTAATTGGCAATGGACTGTCAGCAGACTTAGAACCGTTTCACAATATGCATCTATATAACTCTGCCTTTATATCAAGAGAGGCTTCCAGTTCATCAAGAGAAAATGTACTTCTCTATCCTTTGGAACCCATTTATAGAACCCACACTCTTCAAAGAGACAAGCAAACTATCCAAGAAAAAACGGAACATAACTTGGAAACTAATCTTTTAGGAAGCATTGAGGTTTGCCACATGGGAAATGATAGCCCTCACCAAATGGATTCTATTAAAGTACAGCCTAGCACTATCACTGAACCAAAAATCCTTCCACAGAAATTCCGAATTAAAACTGTTGCAAATGGACACCAAGAACCCCAGGAAGACAGACATTATTCACAAGTGACTTCCACCGAAGGGACATCAGAAGATCATCATATAAATGTTCCAAAGTGGCTCATTGCACCTAGCATGCCCTCACAAACAAGTGCATTTAACATGCTGCTGCCACGTGTAGGTCACAATCACCCCCTGCTGAAAACAAACTTAACTTTTCCATGGGGGGCTCCAAATATCTCTCCCTCCACTCCAGCCTATCCAGAAGCACCCTTGTATCTGCCATTAAGTGGTAACAGCAACGCAAAAGCATTAGACCGTAACACTGGCCTCAGTGTCTCTCTTCAGGGAAGAGACATCTTTAAGAACAAGCAAAACAACCTCTCCAGTTAAAGTACTCTTCTTTGTAAATTATGTTTACAGGCTCTGGTCGACAGACAATATCTGGATAATACTTGCGTTACATCATCAGGAGTTCTCATTAGAGGTGTAGTACCACTGTTAAAATTACATGTTTCTTTTACAGTTTTAATTGCAGAACAAGCTGTCACCTGCCTCTACTGCATCTGAATTTGATGCAGATTGCCTATACTAAAAAGGCTAGATTAAACAGTAATTTGAACAGGATATATTATCCTGTCAGAACTTATTGTTAGAAAAAATATTTTTGGAAAATTATAAATGAAGTTAATAAACCAATCTCGTTTCATATCTAAACCTGTCTTCGTGATTATGTGTTTGATGCTTATTTGTTAGTTAAAAGTGCATATGCTATGTGTTCCTTTACTGAAAATCCTAATAATATATATTGCCATCATAAAGAAATGGTTACGATTTTTTTTCTCTCGGTAGTCCATGATATTAATCCTGTAACTAAAATCAGTGACAATAATGCAATTCTGGCAGTAAGCAGTGTCTTGTATCAAATTCAGGAAAAAAAGCTCCAATTTTCCTTAAAAGCAAGTATCGGTGTTGTTACCCACCAACACTGTCTGTACCGCACACACGCACCCACGCACTCACATCAAATGCCTGCACATAGCTTTTTGCACATTTGTTTTGTGGCTTTGAAATAGGGACGGACGCATGCTATTGCTTTAATGAAAATAAACAGACGAGCAACCAAGGAAGTTGGCCGATAGCTATTTGCAATTTATGCCATCATGTCCCTCCTTCCTTCCTGAATAAGTATAACACCACTTAGTGGAGCAACCACGCAAATATTATTTCGGATTATTGTAGTATTTTACCTTAAGTATCTTAAATCGCGTATTAACCCATTCATGACAGTAATTCGACTGTGTATATAGACTGTCTTAGGCATAGGCCAACTAGGCGGCCGCCTAGGGCGCCGGTCTAGCAGGGGCACTTTTCTAGTATTTATCTGATGTAGTTAGGCTAGGATGGGGGCACCAGGTAGTGTGCTGGGGGACGCCGTGGAGCCCTTTTGCTTAGGGCACCAGTTGACCTAAGGCCGCTGCACCCCACTAGCACGCAATTCTTAGGGTAACAACCGCAGTTCATATCCTGAGTCTTCCTCACTTTCGGATCAGTTCACTTATCCAGCAAGTATAGACAGACCTAATAGACACGCATCAATTATTTTTGTCCGTTCCTGTCACTGTACTACCAGTCAGACCCTTCCTCTCTGTTTATGATGTCAGGTCAGCTGCACCCTACAACCTTAGTAAATATACACATCGCTTTCAGTTATTGCCACGTACAATTTAAAAAAGGGTGTTACTATATGCAAATCTGTCGTAGACATTATTTTACATCTCTGCACATATTATAGCCCCAGTAAATCATATTTCTATGACATTTTCAGAAGAAAAAATATATTCGTTTGAGCTCAGTCACTGTGACTCAATATCCGGTGGATGAGAGAGAAAAAAGCCCCAACAGCAGTCGATGGTCAACTTCATGGGTGGTGTCTGAAGAAAATATGAATTAATAAGCAAACACCTAAACAAACAAACACATTAGCTAATTGATTAATTAATGCGTATAATATAGAAAAAAGGGACCAGTGGCATGTTATGGTCAGCCTGGGGGCGTGCAGGAATAAAAATAAATAGGTAGGTACATACATCAGTACATTTAAAAGGAGTCTGCAGTAAATACCGTTTATCAAGGGAAAAAAAATAGACTATACTTTTTATTTGAAAGAAAACTGCCAGAACCCTGTGTGTAAGCCTCTCGGTGTTGACTCATTTCTGATAATATATGTACATTATTTATATATTATGTATTACAAATATTTTATTATTATTATTATTATTATCATTTAAAATTGCTATGCAGTTCCTAGCTCTATGAAGGTCTCAGTTTGCACTCAAGATGAATGCAACCATTGTCTGCAGAAGAATATTTGTCCAGTGGTATAATGACTTTGGCAATGGATAATTAGGTATGCTGCACCAGAAACCCAAATTAATGACGTGTGAAACATAATGGGCTCGACTGCTTACAGGATTTGTGTACGCAGCGTGTACGCCACAACAGTAATCAAGTTTAGTTTGATGTTAAGGGAAAGGAAGCTATGTCAGATTTTCTTCGTCTCATTATGTGCACACCATTTGTCCATATTGCTTATATGAATATAACCCATGTTAGAGGAAAAAAAACGTTCATTATATTTTAAAACAATGACGTGCACAATTTGTTTCGGTAAAAAAAAGCTTCTGAAAAATAGAATAGTGTGAATGATTTCTGAAAATATTGATAGGCATTTTTCCTGTCATAAAAGATTGCTGAAATCCTGTTTTTTTAACCAAGCTCAAAGAGAGAGACAGACATACTTGACTTTTTGTGCAAAATCTGTCCAACCATGTACCCCTTTTATAAAAAAATGGTGATTGCCCCGGAAATCTTATTAAGTTGCAAGGAGTGTCATGGTTAGGAGTCTTGCCGTTTATCCTCTACCTAAAGTATATAGTCTGGAAAGTGCAAAATGTCTGCTATCTCTTTTCTCATTACAGTTTTGTGTTTTGAGCCAGACTGATAAATATTTTTAGGAGACCTGAAAATATGATTATTTCTAAGAAGGGGAATATCAAAGTTTCTAACTTCTCTTTGACAGTGAAATAAACATACATTTTATGTGTATCACAGTTGGCTGAGAAAACATTGTCAGATGGATGCAGATGTCTTTTTTTCCTCACCATTACATATACTTCTTTTCATTATATTAGCAATAAATATTGTGGGAAGAGGAATGGAGAGACGAAATCGTTACATCAGGACAGGATTACCCTTGTCATTTCTTGCTGAATAATGGTTTTGATTGAAAAACTATGCGAAAATTAAAGAAGAAATTTCTGATATGAATGGGATTTGGTTCCATGCTATATATAGATTTTTACAGAATAGCTTGCATGTAGAAAATGTAATGACAATTCAAATACAGTGAAATAATTGATGTTGAACAATCTTAATAAAACTGGATGAAAATTAATTTAGAATGTAGATGTGAAGTGTGGGTGTATGGAGAAGTATTCCTTTCCCATAAGTACGAGGTTAGCCAAACATACAAACATGCAAGTGTGTGTGTGTGTGTGTGTGTGTGTGTGTGTGTGTGTTTTGGGTGGGGGTATGTTATACATGCACACACGCATGTAAAGTGCTGTATACATGTACTGATGCAAACACACACACGGTGTTGTATACAGGTACAAACACACATGCACGCACACACAAGTAAAATTATTGGGTTCCTTTGTAAATAGCAGCTGTTGTTGCATATCTGAGAACTTACAATGAATTAAAAAAACAGCAACTAAATCATGAAAATTGCTGAGCATATGATTGAGGAAAAGTGTTTTAACACAATAATAAACATTTCTACAGAATAGTAAACATTTCATATACGTTGAATGAAAATGTACACTAAATAAAAACTGCAGTAGTAACAAATTTTGACAAGAAAATAGGTTAGACATAGTTGCCAAGTAGCATAGCTCTCAACCTTCCATCGCTAAAATGAGGAACACTAGCCCTCATAATGTGGAACAAATGGGCAAAATGCCGAACACATACTAATGGCTTACTAACAACTTCAAGTAGGAAGGTCATAGCATGGTTAAAATATGCTGGTTTTACTTATAAAGAAGATCTTTTAATGAATTAATATGATTCATTTCTATTTACAATGGATTTCACTTTAAAAAATTCATAACATTGAATGTGTGACAGAGCCTTTCAATGTGGAACTTTGAGGAACATGAACGTTTTAAGACCCCAAATGAGGTGTGTTCCTCATAATGAGGTACACTTGAGAGGTATGCCAAGTAGTGGTACAGATTAGGCTTTTATAATTGAA
>NC_056747.1:212323870-212418870 GCF_019279795.1 Protopterus annectens | reverse complement strand
CCGAAACACCGACATGGGCAATGTGTGAGCGTGACTCAGTAAGTGTGCAATAAGTGAGGGATTTAGCGTTAGGGAGCAGACAGTTAAGTGTGAGATAGTGAGGGATTTAGGGTTAGGGTGCGGGAAAGGTGAGTGTGCAGTAGTGTCGGACTTAGGGTGCGGGTAAGGTAAGTGTGTGACAGTGACGGAGTTTAGGTTTATGGGCGGGTTAAGTGAGTTAGGGTTAGGGTGCGGGTAGGGTAAGTATGCGATAGTGACGGACTTTAGGTTTAGTGGCGGGTTAAGTGAGTTAGGGTTAGGTTGCGGGTAGGCTAAGTGTGCGATAGTGACAGACTGTAGGTTTAGTGGCGGGTTAAGTGAGTTAGGGTTAGGGTGCAGGTAGGGTAAGAGTGCGGTAGTGTCGGACCTTAGGGTTAGGGTTTGGGTTACGGTTAGTGCATGTATAGTTGTGTGTAATGTGTAGTTTACGTTTTGTGTGTCGGTGTTTTGGGTGTCGGTGTTATGGTGTTCTGTTTTGTTCGTTTTCGGTCTTTTGGTGTCGGTGTTTTGGGTGTCGGCTTTGTGGCATGTCGGTGTTGTGATAGGGATCCATATATATATATATATATATATATATATATATATATATATATATATATAGCTTTTGTGGGGCCCCCACACAGTCAAGGATGATTAAGGGCCCCCCTGCAGCCACGGGTATAGCAAGTGGAGAAAATGTCCAACAGCAGGATTTAGCTAAGCCACGGGCACTATGTCAGTGGTAAAATATTTAATAGAATTCTGATGCCTGTTACTTGACAAAAAATCTGTTTCTACAACCAGAAATATCTTTGAATTTTAAAGGAGGTATAAGTAGGAGTTATTATCCATGTGGTTTATTAAGTATACAAGAAAGGTGTACTAGCTTTTGTTGGTTTGACAGACATGTAACAAAATATCAGGATAAGATAACGTGCTGTGGTTGGGGGCCCCCAGGGAACAGGGGGCCCCCAGCGACCGCAGGGCTCGCTGGTGCCTAAAGCCGCCTATGTTCCTCAGTGGTGCTTTTGCCAGCATACTTATAGTTCATATCAGGCTACTGAGATGGTAATGGTTTATCCTGCCCACTGCAGTCATGGATCTAAAGTAAGACTACTTTTAAACATATTAAAGCAATTTGTCTTTGTTAAGATTAACTGAGGTTATACCACTTCATCAAAAATAAATGTATCACAATGGTTCTTATTAATTAACTCTTCATGTAAAATTATTTCTATCCTAATATTGTAATGCACTTTATGTATATTTTTAGATTCAACTGTTTTAGATTTTATTTCAGTTAATAGAGAAAATGATTTGATTAAAATATTGCACTAAAACATGAAGAGCAGCCAATACAGAATAGTGTTGGGAACCTGAAACAGATTTAAAAGCTATAATACTTCTGCTGCCACACTATTTATTATTTATTTTTGTGGCAGCATAAATTAAATTACATTTTTAAAGCTCTTTGATGATCAAAAATATTCTTTCACTTCTGTCTGCTATTTGTCAGGCAGCACTCAGTGCGTTACAGCTTTCAGAGTTATAAAATATGTTTACACTACTACAGTTTCATTTCTTTTTTTGTTTATTTTCTTCTTCTTTACCTCATAATACACTGAAACAGTTATGTTCTAGGTACTACAAAAGTATAAAAAATTTAGTGCTCCAATAGTTTTCCCTTCCTTTCTGTCTTTCTGAAACGGGTACTACATAGAGCAGGTAAAGTTCCACGTACTGCAAAGAATTATGATCAGGTTCATCTGATCATAACCAATTAGTTATACATGTTCTCAAAATGGAAGTCAAGATTCACTTCAAAGGCTTCACTTACCTCTGCTTTAGAGGAGTATTTCATGGCACCCATTTCTTGAACATCTATCATCAAGATTATGATTAGAGAACCATTAATGTCCTCTATATTGTATGTAGGAGTTGTGTTTCAAAGTCCTATTCATTCTTGTTGAAAGTGAAGAAATAAATAATTAGAAGTTTGAGACTCATAAGCTGTTAAGTCTGCCACTATGCTTTGACTGCTCTAATAATTACTCACAGTTTATGTTACAAACTGTAGCTGTAACACGATGATGCAGTATTTATCATTGCTCTAACACAGTACTTGGTTCACCAGTTTGATTTCTGGCTGGGATATCTTCTGTGCAGATTGTACATGTTCTCATCATATTCTTATGTTCTTTTGCCAGGGTCCTTGTTTTTCGCTTGCATTTCAAAGACATGATCACAAGTGAGCTTGAGATACTAAATTGCCCTTCAATGTACACATGAGTTGGAGTATATCTTTCCTGTAATGGGCTTAAAGCCATGGGAGGTTGATGCTCCAAAATTTTTATCCAAACATTTTTATGTATAAAATAAATTCAGTTTAATATAGCTTGCTGGCATTGTTCCTTTTTCTTTTTAGCTGTCATTTGCACTGGCGGCTCAGTCATTCTAATCATGCACCTGAGTTGCAGCTGCTACAGAAAAAAAAGAAAATAAATAGGAGAAATGGGGGGGGGGGTTACTTTATTAGCAGTTTAGGCTGTATACCTGATGTTGTTTCCTTCCCTTGTAATCAAAATAATTAAATGATTGCCCTTATAGGGATCAGTTGGGCTGTCAGGGATAGCAGTCTGTAAAACAGACTTCATTTATGGTTGTCATTTACTGATTAGTTACATGACTGTAGGACTGACAGTGACAAACACTGCCTGAGTGGTCCATTATCACCACCAGCTATTAGACTGTCTCACTCTTTGGTTACAGCACTAAACTACATAACCAGTCAGTCAGTAATGTAGCTGAATTTTTTACAGTGGCCCTGGGTGTCTGTGATTTTGTTTTAGATAAAACAGTTAGAAGTGCATTACAATGCAAAATGGTAGAGAACATCAGAGTGAGTGATCTGGAGTTTTTATACATTAAAGTTAAGAGTTGTATAGGTAAGTTTACGTGCATGCTTATTTCATATATTTTATTTATTTAGTTTTTTGTGTGCCCATTACTTCTTTCACTTTCATTAAATTCAAATATCAGAGCTGCACACAGAAGATGGTTGTCCTTGTGTGACATAACGGCAGGCAATGAGGTTGTATCTGAATGCAGAGGACAGTTATGCAATCTGTGTTAAATGATCATCAGTATGGATCAACATGGGACAGTCTGTACGTCTGAGATTAATCAGCTGACATACATTATTATTGTAATAATTTATTTCACATTTATCAAAAGCAAACATCAGAGATGTATATAGTATGTGTCCACTGTTGTATGTGGTGGGAATCACTCAGGCTGTATGTGACAGCAAAGGATAGTTACCTGACCAATGTTAAATGACCATTGATATGATTTGTTGAGAGTGCAGTGCATGGGTCTGAGAGCAACAAGATGAAATACATTACTGTGGCCATTATATCTTTCACTTTATTCATACTCTTACATATACAATGTACATAGAAAGTATATATATTTTGCTGTGGGTGGTTCATAGGTTCATAGGTGTGTACTTGACTAATGACCACAAGGGCCTTGTTAAGCCTAGCCATGCATCCCAAATCTCTGACAAGTTCTGGTACCCAGTGTAAGCAGGGGCTTGGGAGCTGAAATATTTAACACAGGGGTATGGGAGATGAACCACTTATATGCTGTCTGCATCCATTAGAGACACTGGTGCCAAACCAGGGATGAACTTCCTGTTCACCATTCAGTTGTCCAAGTTACAGTTGAATTAGGTTAGGAAGGAACTCTGCCTCACATGAAAGAAGAGCCTGTTTCAGAGAAACGGTAGCCTCTAGGATACATACTTGTCTCTCCAGCAGGTCCTGTTTATATCACAGGCAAGGTTTAAGTCTTTAGAATGGGTAATTCTGTTGCTGTTTGTTTTGAGGATATGCAGGAGGCCCATCAGGGTGGGGTCTGGCAATGCCTTGCATGCCAAGCATAGATCTTCCCTCAACAGCCTGTAGGATATGGAACACACTGATATGGCCTTGAGGTGGTTTGCATAGGACAAGTTACTTATGCCCTGTATACTTTTAGTGTGGAACTTCCACGACCATTCCAGTTTTTGTATGCGCTTGGTTAGGTACACACCAAAGGGAATTTTGTACTCAATGATAGGTCTGATGAATGCCGAATACAGTGAAACAATGACCTCCTCAGACCTAGATGCCATATCTCTGTTTATAAGTTGCACAATATAGAATGATTTTCTCACTACTGTAGACACATGATGGTCAAAGGCTAGATTATTGTCTATGTGCTTCCCCAAGTCCTTGACTAATGGGTCACGTCTTAGGGGTGTGTTGTCAGTATGATAATTACCAGGAGTGGAATGACTTCTGGAAGGATACTATTATCCATTTCTTGGCATTTAGTTTTAGTCAGTGGCTCTGACACCAGTTATTTGTCTTTCTTAGCCCTTCCTGGAGAACATTAGTGTCAGTGGAGGATTCTGTGACTGCTCCTAATTTGCAATCATCTGCAAATTTAGTCAGCCAGAAGCCATTGACATTAGCTATGACTTCAGAGAAGTAAATACCAAAAAGGAGAGATCTCAGGACTGATTCCTGAGGGACTCCGCTTGTGACTGGCCTCTTTTGCAGAGGTGGACTTCCTAATTCTAATTTCTTGGGACCTATTGAGTCTGTCAGCAATGCCTGAGTGGGGTATTGTGTCAAATGGCTTGGCCAGGTCAAGGTAGGCAGTGTTAACCATTTTGCCCTCATCCATTGCTTTCATGACCTTCTCAAAGAAGTCCACCAGGATGGCATGTAGGCATGATCTGTCACTGATAAAATCAAATTGTGTTGGGTGCAGTGTCTGAAAGATTCTTGTGTCAATATTGATCATTTCCACCATTTGTCTAGTCCAGTATTCCCATTCTGTTATAGAATTCAGTGTTATAAGGAAAAAGCCTATCTTAGTTATAACAGACATTTGAAATGTCTGTTATAACTAAGTTACAAAACATGTATCTAAATTTAACAGCACTGAAAGCTTAGAATATTAAGAATATAGATAAAAATGGCAAACTGGCTTTCATTGTTTGGGTTTGGCATAATGGTTAAAGTGTTTATGTCAGTGAGGTAAGGTACAATGTTTGATTCTCACCTGCGAAAGGGAAATTGGCTAGGCTTAAAATGGCTCACAGGAGCAGCTAGTCTAGTACTTAACTATCAACCTTAGAGATCTTCCAGTCTCATAACTAATAAACAAGAAATTAACCCAAGACCATTTAGCTCAATGAACAATTAAAATGAATTTGGAATGGAACTTACTTAACAATGATATAACAATACTTTGGACATCATGTAAAAGACTTATTAAGCAAGCCTCTACATAATTACATTATTCTGTCAGTTGTTTTGCCAGGTCTGTATTGTATGGACAAAACAGTGTGAGCCTTTCCATCTAAAAACTGCTGCCACAATTATGGTCATTGTGGTTCCTGGCAACATGTATGGCAAACCTGCCCCAGAACAAAATTTCCCTGAGGAAAAATAGTAAAATATGTAATTCAGTTACAAACAATATATTGCCTTTGGAAACACAATTTTGGTTATTAGGATATTTAAATCAGTTTGAGTTTTAAGCAAAGATGTAACTGCTACTAGGAATAAGGACACTGATTTTTTCATCATGGTTTAACCAACACCTTCCATTGATTTGGTTATGAATACATTTTTTATGTAAAAGGAAAACCACACTTACATGATTACTGTTTATCAAGCACATATATCACTTTTATTTTTGTGGGGGGCAGATTACATGCCTGAGAGCAGTAAACTGAAGTACAATACTGTGGCCATTATATTTATGTGACTTCTTTCCAGGCAAATTAGGTGTACTCTATCAGAAGGGCACATTCCACTTAGATACTTTGTGTACAAAGAAGCTGAAACAAAAATGAAGACACAACCCATGTTCTGGTTTTCATGTTCCTGTATTATTATATTTTTTAGGATTTGTAATGGAAATGCAGTTAGATTCAATTCAATAGAACCAAAAAGATTTGTATATTTTCTCAAAATAGTAGAACACATAATTTGGTTTTAGAAGTTCTATAACATAATAAATAAATATAAATATATTTGTTTTTGAAAGTGATATTTTCCAGCATTCAAAATGTTAATAGGGAAACAAAAAGAAAGGAAGAGCAGTATTTGGGACTGTGGCTTGTCACTCACACATGAACACTGAGCTATTCTGCTATATCTGCACCTAAAAAAATCAAACTTTATGACTGAATACGAAGATTTACTGTCCAAAAATACTAGAAACTGACCATTTGTGAGATATAACTTTGTCTTCATAGTCTCTGTATTGGACTTAGATGTCAGTTTTAATGTGCCTATGCCAGGATGCATTATACTAATTATATTAATTTTTGAAATGTGGGTGACTACATGGCCTATACTAATGGTGGCAGAATGCAGACTATGTAAAAGGGGGGGGGGTTGCCACTGGAATTATAACTGTACTGCCAGAATTTATTTTCATATATGGAAAGGAATGTGGTGTAAGGATAAAGTTATATATGAGGTCTGAATATGTGGATTACATAGCTGAGAGTCCTGACATTTTATTCTTATAAATTTGCTAAAATACTTCAAATTGTTGTACACACATAGTACAACTTTGTTAGGCATGAACCATAGTCTTATATAGGAATTCAAGTGCTCATATTGTTATACCATTTGGTACATTACAAACATGTGGGGTTCACAGTTTTCAGGGTGACAAACTCAGTCGTTCTTTGATTCATATTATTTGCATGTTCTTATGAAGTGAGACCCAAAAGTAATACTCATTTAAAAAAAAGTGATATTTTCTGTCATTTTGTATATCATAGCAAACTATACACATTTTACTTGTTTTACTTGCTCTGACAGGCATGTGCATAACAAAGATTCTAAGACACCCATTTCTGTTAGCCCCACCCATTCAGTTGACCCTTGCAGATCCACTTTGCTTTGAAGTCACCAGCCACTCCTGCTTAAATCTCATCAATAACTAGTGTCTGCAGTCTGTCCATTCATTGCTTGAAGATATCTTGGTTCTGCTCTGTCCCTGAACCTGATAAAATGGACACAAATAATTAACGGACAGATGAAATTTGTGTTTTCCTTTGTGAATCATGGAAGTCAGCTAACTTCTTGTACTGAACTTTCCATCTATCTTTTCTTTGTTCACACTACATAGTCATGTCCGACATCAAGTTATAAACATGGCTGTGTAGAATATTCTAAATTGCATGTACGTATTTGTATTGTGCTATATGTGAGCGAATGTCTGTCTCTTTTGTGTATCCTGAAATGGACTGGAACCCCAGCCAGGATTAGTTTGCTTGTCCAGCACCCACTGAGTACAAGGAAAGGATGCAGCTGCCCCGATATCCTAAGCTGGATAATGCAGATAATCAAAGAATAAATGAGTGAAATCTAAAAAAATAAAAAAATAAATTACACAGAGCAGAAAAAAAAGCAAAGCTCTGAATATCAGTACTGGTAAACAAATGAACCAGACACTATACTGTATTGAGGGAAAGGCAATGAGCCAGTCAGTAAAACTTACTGTGTAGAATGGTGCTCTTTCAGTTTTTCTAACAATAAAACCAAATTACAGGTCACATCTGCTCCTGTTCCATGGAACCCACCCTCTTCAACATTTCAACTAAATAGCACTGTATTCCTGAACACATTCACTCTATAATGCAGTTCAAAGTGTGTGTGTGTGTGTGTGTGTGTGTGTGTGTGTGTGTGTGTGTGTGTGTGTGTGTGTGTGTGTGTGTGTGTGTGTGTGTGTGTGTGTGTGTGTGTGTGTGTGTGTGTGTGTGTGTGGTTGCTGTGTTTGTGTACGTGTTTGTTTGTTTGAATGTGTGAAAGTGCATGTGGTGAGTGGCTGTGCATGCGGTGAGTGGCTGTGTGTGTGTGTGTGTGTGTGTGTGTGTGTGTGCTTGTATGTACGCATGTGCTGTGTGTGTGCATGTGTATCAGGGTTGTGTTTATGTGTGCATATATTTGTGTAATTTCATAGGAGCTCAACCACTATGCAAGTGAATAAAGACTCACCTCATTCATTGATGAAGTACACAACCTACTGTATACAATAGTTTGTCATGCTTTATTAAAAGCTGCCAGTGAATGTGTAGATATTAAGACCAGTCTATTTATTTATTTAATTTGTTAACTAGGTAAGTGAACTGGTCTGAGGACCCTTTTTAGCCATGGCCCAAGCCATATTTATTTATATATCTATTGACTGATTTATTTGTTTGATTGTTTGTTTAATTTGTTAACTGGGTAAGTGAAATGGACTGAGGATCCTTTTCAGCCATGACTCTGGCCATATAGACAAGGACATTAAACAGATGCTGAGATTATTTCCCAAAGTTATATACATAAAAAAATATATATATATATATATAATGAAAAATAACAACCTTGGAGTGATTTAAACTATGTTAGAGCTTTGGACTAATACAATAGAGCTGAACCATGTAGTTATACCAATTGCTGATAATATAAGTGTAAATACAATAATGCAGTCTTGTGTGTGACCTGATCATTTTCCCCAAGATAAAATGCATTGCAATTATCTACATTTCAATTATATACAGTTCCCTTACTACACACTTGAAGCAGTTTTTGTTTACTATACAGTAGAAGTGGGTCTCACCTATCTTGATTGAAGCAAGTGATGTAAATGAGCTAGATTTATTCAGTTGCACCATATGCATTGAGCTTTCTGTCTATATCTCAGAAAATGTGGGGTTAGACTGTGAATAGCTGGGGGCAGAGTGCAACCATCACACTAGGAAATGAGAACACAAACCTGACAAATGATAGTTTGGACTAACTCAGATTCAACTGCCTAAACGCTTGCTCGGGTGTGTTAGATAAAAGATTCTTTTTCACTGTATAATCAGAGTATTCCATGGTAACCTGGTATATCATGTAGTCATATAGTGTACAACTAAGAAAATAACAATTTCATTAGAGACAAATCGTGAGAACTGCTTTCAGAAAATATTTGGATTTTTTATGTATTTATTTTTGGGGGCAGTTATATACTATTCTTATTTATTTTTTATTTATTTATTTATTTTTTACTTTACAAAACATTGTCATTATTGAGCTAAAAAGGAATAGCACACTAAGAGAAAAGAACCATCTATACTCTCAGTAGGAATGTAATCACAGATTATTTGTATGAGTTGTCCATATTGCTTCAAAAAGTACTAAACTAAATTGCAACACAAAGGTCACTTCCTGTGGCATTCCTATATTTCCACCTAGCAATCATCACTGTCTTTGCTTCACAAACTTTTACCTGCAGAAATACTTAGCAATTTACCTTTGACTCATAGCCTAGCCCGAGCGAGAACGACAAAAACTGAAAAGTCTGATTTCCGCAACCCATCCTCACTGTTGATGTATTCTTAAATCCAGAGTTTCGTGAGGTCAATTCCTTTAGATAAGTTAACTTCAAAAGGCCCTTTCTCTCCCATCTTATTCAGTTTTAATATTGACCACTGCCTGATGATATAAAGGCATAATAAATTAATGAAACTGTAATTATTCTTTCATTAATGTATCCACACCCACTAGCTGCAAAGTTTAAAACTAAGCTGGAAATTTTTTTAAAGCTGAGAGTATTAAACTTTTCATTTAGAACTACTGCACAGTATAACTCTACAAAGTAAATGACAACATATACAACAGAACAAACAATTTGTTTAAAAAGAAAACCCATTGCAAAATGTACTAAAATTAATAACTCTTAAATAAAAGTAACATTAGATTTTAACTAGCAATACAAAGTTTGTTTTTTAATCAGGAAATGTGTTAGATTATTTGTAGTGATATTAACAACTTAATTTTTGAAAACTGGATAGATGACAGCTATCTAAAACAGTTTACAAATTGCCTCATGCAAAAAAAAAATGCTCCTTCCTGGCAATATATTAAATGGCTATTAGATCAGTAAGTATACCTACAAAATGAGATTAAACACTCAGCAATAGTTCTGCCTGTAGGCATATGCATATATCTACCACAGCATATACGAAAGTTCTAAAGAATATATCCACAAAAGCCTCTTTTTTATCTGAAGAACTTAGAAGCCATAAACTCAATGAAGGCAGAATGTCCTAGACTTAGCACAAACCTCAGACTCACCACATTAAATCTGACATGCACAGTTACTATAACATAGTAACGGAAAAGTCCATGACAACAACCTAACTGCAGTGTAGACCTAGTCAAGGCAGACTCAAAAGCATTGATTATACTGTGACTTGACAATCCCCAAAGCATCCCCCTCATTGGTTATACAATTATGCATAAAACACATTTTTTTTGTTTTTAATGTACTGTGGTTTTACACCTTGCCTAAGCCTGAATATTAGTGTTCTACCGCTGTTAATGAATCTAAATAAAATATTTTTTAAATATAAATAAATCAATAAATAAATAAAAGTAAAGTTTATAAGAGTGCCATGCCAACTTTGGGCCAAAATTAATTAATGATGTTTTTAGGTAGGTTAAATTACGACATGGCCATTGTTCATGTTGTTGTAAATGATAGAGAAATTTCCTCCCTTGTGGATATGCAAGGAAATATGGTAAGAGTATAAGACATCTTAGCAAGCTTGGAAAAAACACATGCTTAGTAAGCTCTTCACATCTATTTTAATGACACCTGGCCATCAAGAGAAAATGTTGGCATTCACAATGGATAAAGACATGCTGTCAAATAGAAGGGATTCAGTATCTGTCATAGTGGATGGAGTTGTGTAACCAGATGAAGTACGTTGCACTTGATGCATTTCACCTATCTCATCAAGAAGCACAAATGCTAACCAGGGAACTTTTTCTGTCTCCATACTGTCTTTTTTAGTCACCTTCAAATTCTGCTGAAGATAAAAAAAAAAAACAGAGCTAAAGGTGGCATTGTTGCATTACTGAAGTCTCTATTATTAAAGGAGTGATTTAAAAAAAAAACTTTCTTTGACTGGGCGATACTGATACCTGCATTATTACTAAAACCTAGTTTAAAGATCCAACAATGCCAATTATTAGAAACAATTATGTTACAGTATCAACTAATCTTGAAACGCTGCTTTTGTTTGTGTGCTGAGTGCCCTTCAGAGATAAGATTTGTGTAGAATACAGAGCTTGTATTGATCCTTCAACCATGTAAACACACTTGTTCAGCTCTCAGTCTAACATGCTATTGTCATCCAAGTATTGCAATACCATCAGGCAGGGGAAGGAAAGGACCAGTCTCTCTTCCAAACAGTTTTGAAGCAGATTATCATCAGTGTTGGTTACCAATCACCTCCTTAAGAAGAGATTTTTTTTCAGTATAACACTTTGCAGGGCCTCCGTTACCTCCCCATGGAATTCTTGGGCTATCTGTAATAGACAAAAGGATGCAGTAACCTTAAATCTTTGTTTCATGGCCTTTTATGAAGCTACAAATAAATTCAGAACAAGCCAATAAGTATTTGTAATTTATTTTGTAGTTTGGATCTGGTTTTAATGGTGAAATATGGCTGAAAGAGAACTTTGACTTTGGAAGTATTCAAAAGCCACATTTATTTATTTCCATTTGTTTGATTGGGTAGTCTGACTGGGACATTGCTGGCCCATATTCAGCAGATGCTCGGGGAGAAAAGCTCTACAGATACAAATTTCTCATAGTACATAAGACAAAATGACAGATGTCCTTACATTCACTGCGACAGTATTCATTACAAATGGGATTCCCTGCTGTGAAGCCAGTTAACCAAAGTCTACAATTGCTTTAAGGTATGCTGAATGTCACCTACATACCCTTTGCGTAGCACAGGGCATAAAGGTGACATTCAGGCATACCATCCTCAGAACTTCTTTGCCACCAGTCAGAATGCTGTTTCTAACTGTTGGTCTGTTACCTATGATCATTTTTTGCTGTTTTTCTGTTTGTTGGCATTCCGGTGATTACTCCTGTTTGCTGAAGTCCTCACCATTGTAGATAAGTAACCATATGGATTTTTTGTTCTTTTTCTGATTGTTTTGTGCTATTTGGGGGTTAATGTCATCCAGAAAGGGTAAATGCCAGTGTGGGAGACTGATTCCTCATAAAGACCGCCACAATAAGTGTCTTTTTTGCCTAGGTGCTGCTCATGACCATACATCTTGTTCAATTTGTCAGGCATTTGTCCCTAAAACCCTTCATAGGAGGCTCTCTTCCCTTTCATTGTATCTTGAGAACCAGCGTCTTAAGCTTCTTGCTAAAGATACTATGGATGGAACTTCCTGCCCCAAGGGTCAGCCATCAGGTAAGAAGAAGGTACATAAGGTAGGACTGGAATCTTCCACTGCCCAGCCTCTGCCGGGTGTTTCTCCCATGGTTATTACAAGCCCAAAGGCTCACTTGATTGTATTGTGAGCTTCATCTTCCATGTCTGGGTTGGAGGCTGGTGAAGATCTGGCAGACAGTACATCTGGCAAGGCTTTGCAGGCATCCATTTTGGGTGTTCAGGGGGAACCACGCGGTTGATTGTTACCACTGGGTCTAGAGGGGTTCTGCAGTTTCTGTTTAGGGAAGAAGTTCCTACTGCAGTTGTGGAATGCCATCCTAAGTCTGGGCCATCTCAGGTTTCTAGGACGGACAACCCCTTCGAAAAGAAATAGAAAACTAATCATTTCTTCTGCTCCTAGGGATCCACAAAATGAGTGTCAGGCCTTTCCTCAGGGGTTATGTAATGCTTTACTGTCATTAAGGCCTCCTCAAGGGGTTTTGGTTACTGCTCCTTCTTGGTCCCCTTCTTCCCCTAAAAGGCCCAGAGAATTTTCGGACTCTCATACTCTACATAATGCTTCTGAGGACATTTCCTTTGGAGACACAATCTCTTGGATGATGGAATTTTTTAAGTGGGATTGTGTTCAGGTTTCTGATATCCATAAGAAGTACTATGAGTTATTGCAGATGAAGTCTCCTAAATCTGCAGCCGTTCCTCATATCTTGGCTGCTTTATTGGATGTTTTTTTCCAATGCCTCTAAAGTGCCGGATTCTCTGCCCCCTGCTCCCAAGAAGTCTGATAGGTTTTATAGCGTGCCTAAGCCAGCCTTTGTTCATAAGCAATCTCACTCTCCTAAAGGTATAAAGGGTGATAAATGGGACTCCTCCTGCTAAGGCCATTCAGACTGCAGGGAATCTAAAGCCTTCCTTTCCTGAAAAGCTAGGTGCTGTCTGACTATCCCCTTCTTCCCAGCCACATTCATCTTTCTCTTCACATTTCTCTTTCTCTTCCTGTTTGGCTCTGAATCACCCAGGATTCTTGGGTTCCGTCAATCATTTGTCAGGGGTACTCCATGGTCTGGATTTCCCACCCAGCTTATATGGACATTTCTCAGCCTCCTCAGGAACAACTTCCTTTTTTCTCAGAGGACCTTAGAGACCTCTTGTCTCAGGGTACTATTCAAGAAGTGCCTGTGTCCCAATGGGGGAAAGGGTTTAATTCAAGACTATTTCTAGTGCCCAGAAAAGAAGGTACTTGGAGACCTATTCTAGACCTATCCCATATAGACACCTTTTTGAAGGGGCTTTCCTTTCGGATGTTATCCCTTCAGTCCCTTTTTACTCTCGTGCTCCCTCAGGCCTTCCTGGTGTCACTGGATCTCAAGGATGCTTATCTCCATATTCCGATCCATCTTCTTTTCAGGAGATTTTTGCATTTCTCTGTTTGTTGCTTCTTGGCATTTTCAGTTCTGTGTTTTGCCCTTTGTCTTTCTACTGCCCAAAGGGTATTCACCAAATACTTTGCTATTGTGACTGCTTTTTGCAGGCTTCAAGGGACAACCTGCTGATTCAGACATCTTCTCCAGAGGCCCTTTTGCAAAATCTTCATTTTACCATTTCTCTTCTTCAGAACTTGGGGTTCACAATAAACTTCAAAAAGTCTTCCCTGACTCCTTCTCAGGATCATGTCTTTCTGGGTTGCAGAATTCAAACAGTGTCAATGCTGTCATCCCTGCCTCCTCCAAAGGCATTAACTCTCATTTCTTTCTTTCAAACACTTCTTCCCCTGGCCTCCATTACAGCCAGAAAGTTTCTGAGAGCTCTGGGGTTCATGGCTTCTACTATTTTGATGCTCCCTCTTCTAAACTCCATATGAGGAAGTTCCAGTGGCTTCTGAAGTCGGTATGGCTTCAGCATGTGCATCCTCTAGACTTTCCAGTTCCTCTTCTCCTGTATTTCAAGAAAGAACTTTTGTGGTGGATTCAGCATTTGTGTCTGAATCCAGGGCTGTCTTTTCAACCTCCTCTTCCCTCTCAGGATCTGTTCACAGATGCTGCAGATGTGGGATGGGGAGCAACTTTTGACATCCTGAGGGTTCAGGGAATGTGGTCACCTCATCAGCAGAAGGAGCACATCAACATCAAAGAGATGAGGGGTCTTCTCCTGGTTCTTCAAGCCTTTCATCCTCTTTTCTCTCTGGTGCCTCTCAAGGTATTCACAAATCATACCACAGTTTTGTGGTATATCAACTGGGGGTACAAGATCTTACCGTCTTTGCCAGCTGGCACTTCTGGTATGGGATCTTGCTATCAAGTATCAAGTGACTCGCAGGCAGTTTATCTTCCTTTAGAATAGAACATTGTAGCAGACAATCTGAGGAGGTCCTTCGCGCAATCCCATGAATGGATGCTTCACAGGGATGTGATTCTGGACATTGTTCACAAGTCGGGTACTCCTCAAGTAAATCTCTTTGCTTCCCCTCTGAACAGACAACTTCTTCTGTTTTGTGCCAATGTCCTAGGTCGTCTGGTATGGAAGGTGGATGCCCTTTCATTTTCTTGGAAGGGGGATGTTTGTTTATGCATTCCATCCCCATCCTCTCATTCCAAGATTATTCAAGATTCAACAGGATGCTCCCGAAATCTTGTTGGTGACTCCCTTTTGACTGCGACAGCACTGGCTTCCTCTACTTCTGCATCTAGCCAAGGGCAATCATCACAAGTTACCTCACAGGGTGGATCTCCTCACACAAAACAAGGGGTCTCTCATCCATTCCCACCTGTCCATGCTTCAACTGACACTGTGGGTGATAGGGTTTTGATCCCTAATAGACACCTTTTTTTTCTGAGGAAGTGCTGCAGGTCCTGCAGGAGGCCAGGAAACCTACTACTAGGAAATCCTACTTATCCAAATGGAAGAGGTTTTCTATTTGGTGTATTTCTCATGACCTGGACCCACTTTCTGTGGATGTTCCTTTGGTTCTCTCTTATCTGTGTGAGCTGCTCAATGCCGGTTTGGCCTATTCTTCTATTTATGTGCACTTATCAGCTCTTTCTGCTTGTCTGCCTTTAACTACCCCATTAACTTGTAGATTTGAGGCTAAGCAGTTTCTTAAAGGCATCCTTAATATTAGACCTCCCAAGAAGACCATTCTTCCTCCCTGGGATCTTAATTTCAATCTGGAAAAATTGACTCAGGCTCCATTTGAGCCGGCTGTTTCAGCTTCCTTGCAACATTGTTCTTGGAAGGCAGTTCTTTTGTTAGCTCTTACTTCTGCCAGATGGGTATCTGAGTTGCAAGCCCTTATGGCTTGTCCACCTTTTGTGATATTTCATGAGAACAGGGTGTCCTTGCTTACCAATCCTTCTTTCAAGCCCAAGTTGGTTAATGAGTCGTCACTTAATCAGTCTATTAATTTGCCTACTTTTTTCCCTTCTCCACAATCTGACAGTGAGAAGGTGCTGCATACCATAGATGTACATAGACAGCTCAGATTTTATTTGGATAAAACTAAAGCTATCAGAAAATATGACCAATTGTTTGCTTAATTTCATCCTAGGTCTTTAGGTTTGGCTATTTCCAAGCAATCTACTTCCACTTGGATTTCAAAGGCTATTTCCTTTTGTTACACTTTTCATGGTGAGATCCTTCCTTCTTCTGTCAAGGCTCATTTCACTAGAGCTGTGGCTTCTTCTGATGCTTTTTTCCAAAGGCTTAGACACTAATCCTATTCTTGAAGCTGCTACCTGGACTTCAGTTCATACCTTTACCAAACATTACCAGTTGGATGGTAGAGCTGGTTTTGCTGATGCGATTCTTCATGGATTCTTCGAGGTCTCTGCTGCTGCTTCCTCATCTGGAGTTTCTTCTTGAGCTTTGGCACTCTCCCACTTGTAATGAATACTGCAGCGGTGAATGTAAGGACATAGTACAGTTGTGCAAAATCTTACCATAATATTAGATGTCCTTGCCTTCACCACTGCAGTATTCACGCCCTTCCTCCATCCCCCTAGTCTTGTTCCCTTCCTGGATGTGCAGGTTCTCCTTGGTTTCCTTGGACTGCTGTTCCTACTGAGGCAATCAGTTCTTAGGATGGTACACCTGAACATCACTTATATGCAGGTGACATTCAGCGTACCTTAATGCAATGGTAGACTTTGGTAAACTGGCTGGACAGTGGGCTTTATGGCAGGGAATCCCATTCGTAATGAATACTGCAGTGGTGAAGGCAAACACATCTACCGTTATGGTAAGATTTTGCTCAACTGTACTTTACAATAGTTTAACAAAACTGCAGCTACAACCATCAAAATACTGGATTCCAATACAATAGCAGAGATACAGAACATGGTGGCAACTTAGAATTTAGATTTATAGGTGCCTTCAATTACAGTTGCTTGATTATAACAATTAACAAGAAAGCATGAGTTTAGCTTGGTGTGGTGATGGATAGTAAATAAAAGAGATGAAAATAAAAAAGAAAGAAAAATTTTCTTGGACACCTATATGGTGAGGTATGTTAGTAAAGAGGTAGCAAAAGGTAACGTGGTGGGGGATGGGCCCACTTCAAAATACTGACTTTAAAAATATCTAAACTCAAAATATTGAGACCAAAATCTCTAAAGCTCAGAATACTGAAAACACACAGGATACCAGCACTTATTATATTCCAGCACAAGTACATACTGAAACAAATAAAATGCAGACCATATTACTCTTCTACAAGTATACGCAGGGGGGCAAGTACCCCTGCACTCCCTCTGTGCGGGGCTGCACCCCCCCACACCCCCTGCTACTTAAATATATCAACTCCAAGACTGCACTTTAGTGTAGTGAAGTGCAATCTCATAGTTGATATATTTAAGTACAGGGGGTGTGGGGGTGCAGGAGGGCTTGCCACCCTGCCTATACTTGCAAAAGAGTAATATGTTTCTGTATGTAGTTCTGCTGCAATATAGTTGTGTTGCTGTACTGTTTTTTTTTCAATATTTTGAATTTCAGTATTATGAGCTTTAGAGATTTTGGTCTTAGTATTTTGAGTTTACATATTTTGAAAGTCAGTATTTTGAAGTAGATCCAGTGGGGGCTATATTTGTTGGGGATTAATTTACTTACTTTGACTTTTGTTCCTCATGGATATGGGGTCCAGTCCAGGTCATGAATTTCCAATTTCCTATCCAATGACCAAGGTTTCCTCAGAATAGGATCAGGGATGGGTTCTGCTTCATGCAGACAGGGAGCTTATTCCACAGCAGGGATCCTTTGAGACACATATTGGTCTCACTCTGCAGCATGTTCTGTTTACGTTGCAGGCAAAGTTCAGATCCTTGAATTCTGTTGCTGTTTGTTTTGTAGATGTGCAAGAAATCCATCCTTGCTAGATCAAAGGATGACTTATATGCTAGACATAGTTCACCTCTCAGTAACCTGTAAAAGACTGAGTACAGAGAAAGGGCCTTAAGGCAATCAATGTAAGACAAGGTATTCATATCATGGATTGTCCTGATGAGGAACCTTTAAGGACATTCCAACTGTTGCAAGTGCCTGGTTAGGTACATGCCAAAGGGGGCACTGTACTCAATGATGGGTCTGATAAGGGTTGAGGAGAATGGTACTGTAACTTCCATGAATCTGGATTCCATACCTGCTAATGTGATGAGTGACATAGAATGATTTTCTTACTGTTTTGGCTACAGGTTGTTCAAAGCCCAGATCACTGTCTACATATGCTCCTACCATAACTATCGGGTCAACTCATAGGAGTGTTTTATTGATGGAGGAATTAGCTTGTGCTGACAATTTCCTATGCATGTCTTCATATTGAGATTTAATATGTGGCTTTGGCACCAGTCATTTGTTTGTCTTAGACCCTCTTGTAGGATGTTGCTTTCATTGGGGGGGGTTCTGTTATGATAGCTCCCCATTTACAGTCATCTGCAAACTTGGTGAGCCAGAGGCCTTTGATATTAGCCTTTACTTCCAAGAAGTACATACCAAACAGAAGCGGGCCCAACAGACACCATGGGTTACTCCATTGAGGACCGGTCACCTGGTGGAGATGGTGTCACTGATCCTGACTTCTTGGATCCTATATGCCTAGTTTGAAGAGTTTGTCAAAAATACCTGAGTGTGGTTTTGTATTGAACACCTTAGTCAGATCAAGGTAGGTGGCATGCAGCATTTTCCCCACATCCATAGCCTTGGTGACCCTGCAGAAGAAGTTTACCAGGTTGAGTAGGCAAGACTTTCCCTTAACAAAGTCAAACTGGGATGGGTCCATTGTCTGTAGGTTGCCAATGTCCTTGTTGATCAATATCCATGATAATTTTTTCCATGGTTTTGCATATCAGACCTGTCAGACTGATGGGTCTGTATTTCCTGGGGTCAGTTGATTGTCCACCCTTATGAAGTGAGATGACCGTTGCAGCCCACTGTTCACTTAGCAGGACCACTTAAGGCACTTTTCAACTACAACCTCAAGACAAGCTACATGCCAAGTCATGTTTTAGGCTGTATAAGAGGCAACTGTTGAAATTGTTGGGGCACACTGAAGCAGTGATTTTGGTCTTAACAACGACCAATAAGACCTGCTCCCTGTTGATAGTTGGAGGGATATGCGAGAAGGGATTTCACATGGGTAGTGGGGGAAGGAATTGAGTGTGAAGTTTGAGCCAAATTAGTCAGCCAGTAGATTCGCTAGGTCACTCTGATTAGTGAAGATTGTGCCATTTATCACCAGTTTTATACAGCTGTTTCATTTAATGTTCCTGACATAGCTAAAGAAGGCCTTGTGATTGTTCTTAGACTGGGAGGGTATCCTAGCGTTGTAATTGGCCTTGTTGGACTTTATTAGGCCTCTTAGTTTCTTGTTAAGTTGAGTCAGTGAGCTCTTGTCTTTTTGAGAGTTGCTCTTTCTGATTTTGGTCACGACTTTTTTCTTTTGTGTTACACCCCATTAAGGTAAGGATTCTACCAGTGTGGTTTGTTCCTGGTATTAGATCTGGACCAATTTCTGGTAGGTCCGGCAGCCTCAGTGCAGTCATTTACATGTTTATACAGGATTTGTATAAATTATTCTGCATAGGTAGGTGTGTTCTCATTGTTTGGAGGAGCCATGCATTTTAACAAACTGCCAACTTAATAGGGTGTAGTTTGCTTTAGAAAAGTTCCTTACTGTTCTGGGTTTAGTTTGGTTTTCTTGGTTGATTTTCATTTTGAGGGACACAGCTTTATGGCCCGACCTCACCAATCAGAATGTGACGGGTGATGGGAGGGGTGCAATGCTCTCCCATGATGGTGAGTACTAGGTCCAATATGTTTGATCCTCTGGCTGGAGTGTGCACTATCTGGTCCAGGGTGTTTGTGCTGATAAAGTCCAGGAAACATCAGGCCTGTGAGTTAGAGGCAGTGCATGTTTTCCAGTCTATAGAGGGGTAGTTAAAGTCTTCCATGAATAGGGCATTTGTTTGGATGTTGAGAACCTCTACTGAGTCTAAGTAAGATTTATGAGATTCATGGGTTATAGAGGGCAACCTGTTGCTGGCCAGGACTTGGTAAGGAACTTTGCCTATGGAAACTTGGACATGGATGAACTCCAGGGCATTTGTTGCTAATGTAGACTGAGGCACTTCTAATTTTATCCCCTTTATGTGCTGCTGTTGGTCTAAATGGGTGGAAGGTACTGTAGGCACATGGCCACTGATGTTTTCAGGAAAAACTACATAGTATTAAGGTAGTAAGCATCACACCCACTGGCTGCAAGAAATCTGAGTAGCTGTTGTAGGCATATGCACAAACAACAGACATATTTTTCTTTATCTTGTTATAACTGGTTTCCTTACAAGCAGTGTATAATTATTCAAAAGTAGTGTGTCACATGACAAAGTATATGTCACCAGACTGCCATTGCATGTTTCTTTAGGCTTAGGTCCTTGCAACATCAATCATATTAATAATTATAGTACTTAATTACTTATTTGCGATACACACAAAGGATGGGGGGTGTACTACATGCAGCTTTTGTTCCATTGATTTAGGAGGAACATTACCATATATTTTTATTGTATTTACAACTTCTTTCAATGGAAAAGTAGGGCTTCCCCTTGTGGTCTGCATTTCCTTGTTGTTGGTGCACACTGAGCCTGTTAACCAATGAAATCCTTTCTATGTTTGCTCAGTGCGGTTTGTGGTTAGAGAATTTCTGACTCAGATCATTCTGATAAAGTATGAAACTTCTGAAGTGAAGCTGAATTCTGTAATGAGCTGTTATGAGCTACTTACAAATGTGTTAACAAATAACTTTGTTTTCAAGGTGAATGAGCCTGTGGGGGGCATCTCCTATCTTGCTCAATCTTCCGTTGCATTAGATGCATTTTGGACTATCAGATTATATTTGAAGATCTGTTTATTACCTGAGTGATTTAAATTGCAAATGCACCCATTGCAACTTACAGAGCACAGCCTCATTAGCTACATGGTCATTACTGGGCAAATCTGCTGGACAAAGAAGCATCCTTACTGTACTCGTCACATATTGATTTTAAATCTGACATACATGGCTTAGATAAAGGCCTGGTAGTGAAGATAACAAAGATGTCTCATGCCTAGTCATCCAAGGTGCAGTGAAACCACTTAATGTTATTGTTATATATATATCCAGCATCTGCTCTTCCTGAAATACTTATCAGATATTCCAGATGTACATGTGACAAGGTCTAACTCTATTCTTGTTTGCAATGTCATTAGATAACTCATATAGCCACTGCGCAGGTGCATATCACTTGTGACAATTCTGTTTTCATCCTCACATCTTCTCCATATGGGCACAGAAGTTACTTTAAAGTCCACCCTTTTGCATATGTCCTACTGTCTGCCCTTTTATCAAAATATTTATTCATTCATTCATTTATTCATTCATTCATTCATCCATTCATTTTTTTTTTTGAAAAGGCATGATTACCGTTTGGTAAGACGAGGACGACATAATCTGAAAAGTATTCAGAAAGCAGCAATTCCATGTACAAAATATGCTGTTAATGCCAGCTTATATTTAACATATACCTTTAATAATTAGTTACAACAAACTGTGAGAAACTCATATTGATGAATAAAGCAGTATTGCAAATTATAATAATCAAATTTTCAGATCCATTTTAATATGATGTTATTATTTAATCTAGCTGCCAATTATTTGTCTATAAAAGTTTAACAGGATTAAATGGCTCTGCACTTAGGGTAGTCTGCAGATATCCTTGCTGACTGGGCATTTATGCTATAATCAACTAATTCAGTCAGTGATGACCATTAAGTAGGCATTACTTTAAAAGGAAAAAAATCAAGATCCCTGGTAATTAAATTTAATTTTGGGCTTGAGTCCCCAGAGTGCATGACCTTCACATAGGTTCATAGGTAGGTACTAGGCTATCTGCCCAAAGGCATTTATAAGCCTAGCCAGAATGTGCTGGCTTTTGCCGACCCCTTAGATTAGTTCCCTGTGCCTCTGTCCAGCAGAGCCACTGAAGTGATCCCTGGGATAGACTTTCTGTTTCCCATCCACTCATGGTTTCTTTTGAAGAGTGTTAGTGAGGAGCTCTGCCTAATGTAGATTGGAATCGTGTTCCAAAGCTATGAAATGCCTTTATGCATTAAAAGAATTGCACCTATTTTGAAATAATTAACTAGTGTTGGAAATGTCCTAAAACAAGGATATTCATCTTCATTTTCCATTTATCATTTACCAAAAATACATTGCAGGTTAAGTTGTATGTATGAACCTTCCTGGCATTATATGCTGTTACGTATCCAAACAAATAGATCCATTAATGTGTGCACACACGCACACACACACACACACACACACACACACACACACACACACACACACACAGTTTTACATGAATTTATACAACTGAATTTTCCTACAACAGAAATGTTCCAATACTGAGATAATGTGCATGCATACATACATACATACATACATACATGCATATATACATGTATCAAAACAGTCATCCACACAATAAGTATCCAAATTGTTCTTAAAAATATCTAAAATATGGCTTGATTTAGTATAATTTGGTAGTCTATTCTAGGCATCAAGTACTCTGTCAGAGAACCATTTAGTGCATTTACATTTTGCATAAAAGGAACTTGATTAACGTCTGTCATGCAAATAGATTATGTACTGAAAAGTGCATTACTTTGTTATCTAACATACAGGTTACAGGGAATGATAACTTTGTGCAATCACAAAATGATTGGTCTTCAGAAAACTACATAATTTTCCACTAGAGAAGGTACAACAAAAGAGGCAAAGGGGAAGCTAAAAGGAAAACATCTACACTGAAACTGGAAGGATCAAAGAATATTATTGTAAGAAAAAAGAGAAGAAAGACTGAAGTTCACAACAAGACTTAGACCGTGGAAGTACAATGTCAGTTAGATGAAAATTGTATGGTTGCAAATAAAATAAGCAGTGAAAACAGTGAGATTAACAAGACTGATGGTGATGAAGATCATTCTTTTGTAACAACTGACAGAGCCAACATTGCTGAATTAGAAGTGGGAGATTCTTCAGATCTCATCATAAATAATATACTAGTCATTGAAGATTCAATGATTAGGGGAAGTGCTACTCATATTTACAGTCGTGATAATGAACACTGAATAGTGTTATATTTATCAGGAACAAAAAAATAGGATGCGAGTAGGGCTTTAGAATACCTCGCTGTAAATGCATTTGGAAATGTTTTTATTTATGTTGGTTCAAATCATCTCATCTTAAAGGACTCAATGAGTGCTGGTAAGGAACTTATGACCCTCTTAAATAGCATGGCTTGTATAGATGTTGGAACATATTTTTCACAGATCATATAAAGAAACATTAAAGCCTAATTTTGGGCATGCAAGTATTTAGATGAGATAGAGTCCATTTGTCAAGACAAGGGAAAATAATTTTCACAGTAGATATATTTCAATATTTGATTAATACTAAACAGGATTTTTGCCAGGTCAGACATTTAATGCTTCTCAGATAGAACTTTGATTTATCTGTGCTGGTCCTTAACACTTGGAACATTTGTAATACTTTGTTTTAACTGGAAAAAAGACTGATGTAATTGTTTGTGAAATATAGTTAAAGAACAGTGACTGGAAACCAGTTCAGTCAGAGTATAGATGTTTTTCCTGCAGCAAGCATTCTAACAAAACATCAGGTGGAAGTGTTATGATAGGGATTAAAGATTATTATAAGACCTCTAATTATTGCAAGTTTGATGCTACAAGACTGCAGATTGTATAACTGTGTCAGTAAAGACAACCCTAGAACCCATTGTTGAAGTGTATAGACCACCAAAGTTAAATACTAATGAACTAAAGAAATTCATACGTGTCTTTCATGAAACACAGGAGGAAAAAAATAATAGTAGGTGATGACTTAAAATTGCTGGAAACTGAGTGGAATAATATTAAATTCTACATCATTAATAAGGCAGTTATTTACAATATATGTTCAGGAACAACAATTGCTAAAGATTTTAAACAAACCTACCAGAAATCAGAACATATTGGCTATACTGATTGTGTCCCTAAGGAAATTATTGCTGCTTCATTTGAAGTTTACCATCTTTGATGTATAGTGATAATAGGGTTATGTATAGAAGATTAATAATACACTATGTGGAAGCAAAACAGTCAGTATGTAAAACTAGTTGGAGTAATCTATTCGGTGGAAAGACTGCAGAAGAAAATTTTCACAGGAAAATTGTCTGACTTAAAATACATACATACATACATACATACATACATACATAAATAATCTTAACATCTGTATCTATGTCCACAAGGTTGGAAGGATATACTTCCATAACAGTAACACACTTAATAACGATGAGAGATAAAATATAAGACATGGAACTGAGGTTAAACTTTGAAAACTGAAATAAATTAACTACACAGACAAATTAAACATAGTGGAAGACAAGATCAGGAAAAAATTGAAGAAAAATATATAAAGATATTGAGCAGACTGGAGAACCATTTCATACATACATAAAATATGATAGTAGTAAAAACATATAAATTCATAAACTGCGTGTAGATTCTACAATTTATTCTCAGACACAACAGATTGTAGCTATATCTACAAAATCTTATACAAAACAGTTTGGCTCCACATAAGGGTGATAAATTGTGCTAGTAATATGCAAGTAACTTTAGATACTGACATTAAATTAGATTATTTTAAAAAAGAGCTATGCAAACTGGACACAAAACCACAAGGAGGAGACAGAATTAACAGGAGCTGAGAACACTTCAGTATGAACTTACAGTATCATTAGAATAACATCTTAACATGAAAACGTTTACTGCCATGTAATTGATATAAACTAATAGAGAGGCTACTTGCTGGTGATGAGCTATAAGTAGAGGCATGGTCCAAAATGGGGATTTTCCTTGGACCCACACCAGATGGAAGCACAGATGGCCAAACCCCCAGGACAGCCTTAAGATCCACATCCAGCACCAGCTCTACAGGACCACGTTTGGGGATTAGATGGCTGCTAGTAGACCCTGTGATGACATGGGGCACTGGGGGCTGAGCTGATATAAATGAGGTCCAAATGGGCAAAATAAATAAATACATTAGAACAACTAGGCAATAATGTAATCTCAATAAGATGGATTGCTGCATGGCTTACTAGTCGATATGGCAAGTATCATGCAACAGTTGGACATGTGAAATCTTATATTATACTTAGTGTGTTCGACAGGGCTCTGTCCTAGGCTGTTTATTTATCTTTCAGATCCATCTTTTTTCTGTAGTCTGCATGCAGATGACTTGAAAATGGGTAAACTGATTACATATGTCAGACAGGCCATGTCTGCAAAAGACCTTGACTAAACTAACTATTTGGGTACCAGAGAATAATATGCTGATAAGTGCATCATTTAGGGACCTGGGTATATGGATAGATTTGATAAGTTTATATATTGCATGATACTTTTATGGAGATCTGCAGTCTTTTGCCTCTGGTGATAATGTATATAACCATAACAAGGAATTACAACCAGCCAATAGGTGATGGCAAAAAAAATAAATAAATAAATAAATAACACGTGCCCTGTGGCACAACCCATGCATTCTTACATGAGGTGAATACCTGCAGACTAAAGAAAGGTCATTCTGTGTAAATAGCTGTCAACAGGACTAGAAAAAGTAGGAAAGGGAAGAAAAAGAGGAGGAGGACATTGGATGACAGAAAGGAGTATTCAAATAAACTAATGCTTTAAACAAGTGCTTTATCTAATATTTTTATTGACTTTTGTAATTATTAACTGCTAATTATTAACTGCATGCGTAAAATGCACAAATACACATGGCTTAAAAATAAAGCCATCATTGATAACATTTTTCATCTTCTAATCTGCTAAAATTAAATCTTAGGCTAAGATTTGTTACTGGCTGATTGGTGTGAGAGTAGCTTCTGTTTTAGAGTACAGCTTGATGTTTTACCAGGGCTGGATTCAGCACAAGGGGATCTAGGCAACTGTCTAGGGTGTGTGTGTGTGTGTGTGTGTGTGTGTCTGTGTCTTTGTGTCTGTGTGTTTATGTGCGTGTATGTGTATGCATTTGTGCAAAAACTTGGTTCCAACATCCTAGCATAGTTATGGCATAAAGGAAAGCATTGATTGCAGTAACCGGAGGAACATCATATGCTCCATGTGCTTTAGGTATGATACTTGATTTCCTTGTTCTCTTTACAATTTACAGTGTGTTTCATATCTGTCTGGGACTTAACTAGACAGCATGGATTTTATAAGTATAATATTAATATTTTAACTATTAATATGTTTTGAATTTAGTTTTTTTTCCAGGCATGCAGGTGTGAAATGCAGTGTGTTGGAAAACAGTTTGTCAAGTACTTAGTGCAGGTGAATGAGGCTATCATGTGTGAATGAACTGCTTCCCATAGTACAAAGTTTGATTCTATCAGCCTTCTTTTGTCTACTGTGTGACTGACCAAGAGAGTCATCAGACGGTATACATTCATTTTTTTGAACCGCATTTGTACAGTCGTTCATTTGTACGACTTTAAATGCTAAAAAACAAAAGTCCGAACTTAACACACTTTCAAAAATGGAAATCTGAAAAAACAGATTCAACCATTTTTGAAATCTAAACATCTACACACAGTGTTATGCAGGGGCAAGCCCCCCTGCACCCCCACAACCCCCCTACTTAAAATACAACTCCGAGATCGTACCACAATGAGGGGAAAGGGTTCATTTCCCGATCCCTGCTATAGTGCGATCTGCCCCCAAAATGCCAACTTTGAATGAACAAATGCCAATGTGCATTCGCTCATTAGAAGTTGCACAATTTGTTTTCTGCATTTGAGACATATGGAGGTTGTACTTTCACACTTTGGTGAATCGTACAACCTCCTAATGAAAAAATAAAATAAATGTATACCCATCAGACATCACTCCAAAGCTGACCCTAAAAAATACACTCGTATGCAGTAGGCTCTCCTGGGGTTTTAGAAAATTATTGTATTTGACTTTTGAAATCCTGCACTCTTCACACAGCCACTAGTAACTGCTTCTCTATATGATATTCACATCTATCAATTGATCGTAATGTCACAGAGTGCCAAGATTTTTGTCTTGCATTTTAGGACTCTTTCTCATAGAAATTATGGATGAAAGACAATTGAATTGCAGACTTCGTATTCTTGAAAAAATGCACACTAAAGCAGAAACAGTTATTCTAGTAACTTTCTAAGTTTTCTAAAAATCTGTCTCTATTTCTGTACCTCTGTTCCCTCTATTATTTTTGGCGTTGTCCAAATTCTTGCACAATGAGGATGAGAGGTATATTTAAATGAAACGGATATGAATATTATATAAATAATACTAATTACAACATATGAAAAAGAGTAGCCCTTTTTTCATATTATTTTTGACTTTGTGTGAGCTCTTTGAGATCTAGATTAATAGCCCTCACTACTAGATTTCTATAGTTTTATTTATGTAATTCATGTTTCTCTTTGCTTACTTGTTTATTTAATCAATTATTGCACATAGGTGGTATTATTGTGAGTTAGAGTTTTGCAGTTGAGTCTTATTTTTGATGGAGATTTTTCTAGCCTTTGAAATATGTTTTCTACAGTAGTCATCCAAGACATTAATTCTTGAGGAGAGGGGCAGAAACAGCTACTGAAAAAATAACGAAAGGAGTTTGCCACTACATCAAAATAATAGAAAATGTAACATCTGTTTTTTTACAACTGTGGACAAAGTAAATAATGAAATGCAGCTACAGAGTTAAGTCATTTTTGGATTTATTCTTTGACTATAGTGGGCACTTGCTCATATGGCTATGGTTTATGGCTATCTGTAGGTGTGTGTGTGTGTGTGTGTGTGTGTGTGTGTGTGTGTGTGTGTGTGTGTGGCTTTTTGTGTTGCTACCAAGTCATAGCCCAAGTGCTGAAAACACAAGTAGGCATAGTTAACTGCTATATATTTGTTCCTAAACTAAGACCATTAACTAGAACATGCTAGTAATATTTGTAAATCATGAATTGCCTTGGCATTTTTATCCTATGAATGTAGCCTTTTTATTTATTTCACTTCTTGAGGACATACATAAATAAATACAACTTAATGATTTATTGTGAGCATCTTAGAATGCACCACTTGTCAGTGTTCATTTTAAATCAATTACTTCATCAAGAAGATAAGTTTTAAATTCACTGTCTAAAGTCATATTTTTGGCAAGAGGTACTTATTACTGTCACTTTTGTGAATAACTTATGATTCAGAAAATAGCTTTCTGAAAAATTAAGGGACAGATACTGAAAATAATACATTTATGAATTACAGTTTGAAAACAGAAAACTATGGTCGGCAGTCTGATAAACTTCCAGTCTTATGTGATTTTTGGCTGCCACGTACAAACTGAATATTTAACTTATCATTGTAAGCTGTATGTGTTACTTAAAGATAAGAGCCAAACAAGACAAGGAATTTCTCCAAGCAGCTTTCAGTGGATTGTTTTTATGCAGCGATAATGTCCCCCTTGTGTGCCATTTAACCACTCAGGGAAGAGTTGTATAGTGGTATGGTATGGAGCCCTCATTCACCTATCTGAGTGATGTCGCCCCATGGCCAGCCGTACCCCATCCTTGTGCAGATAGCTGCTGGTTCCCTAGACATCAGTGGAGATTCATAAGCTAGAGCTCTCATTCACTTATGTGAGTGATGTCGCCCCATGGCCAGCCGTACCCCATCCTTGTGCAGATAGCTGCTGGGTCCCAAGACATCAGTGGGGATTCATTAGCTAGAGCCCTCATTCACTTATGTGAGTGATGTCAACCCATGGCCAGCCGTACCCCATCCTTGTGCAGATAGCTGCTGGGTCCGTAGACATCAGTGGGGATTCATTAGCTAGAGCCCTCATTCACTTATGTGAGTGATGTCACCCCATGGCCAGCCGTACCCCATTCTTGTGCAGATAGCTGCTGGTTCCCTAGACATCAGTGGGGATTCATTAGCTAGAGCCCTCATTCACTCATGTGAGTGATGTCGCCCCATGGCCAGCCGTACCCCATTCTTGTGCAGATGGCTGCTGGGTCCCTAGACATCAGTGGGGATTCATTAGCTAGAGCCCTCATTCACTTATGTGAGTGATGTCGCCCCATGGCCAGCCGTACCCCATCCTTGTGCAGATAGCTGCTGGGTTCCTAGACATCAGTGGGGATTCATTAGCTAGAGCCCTCATTCACTTATGTGAGTGATGTCGCCCCATGGCCAGCCATACCCCATTCTTGTGCAGATAGCTGCTGGTTCCCTAGACATCAGTGGGGATTCATTAGCTAGAGCCCTCATTCACTTATCTGAGTGATGTCGCCCCATGGCCAGCCGTACCCCATCCTTGTGCAGATAGCTGCTGGTTCCCTAGACATCAGTGGGGATTCATTAGCTAGAGCCCTCATTCACTTATGTGAGTGATGTCGCCCCATGGCCAGTCAGACTCCATTCTTGTGCAGATAGCTGCTGGGTCCCTACACATCAGTGGGGATTCATTAGCTAGAGCCCTCATTCACTTATGTGAGTGATGTCGCCCCATGGCCAGCCATACCCCATTCTTGTGCAGATAGCTGCTGGGTCCCTAGACATCAGTGGGGATTCATTAGCTAGAGCCCTCATTCACTTATGTGAGTGATGTCGCCCCATGGCCAGCCCCATTCTTGTGCAGATGGCTGCTGGGTCCCTAGACATCAGTGGGGATTCATTAGCTAGAGCCCTCATTCACTTATGTGAGTGATGTCGCCCCATGGCCAGCCGTACCCCATCCTTGTGCAGATAGCTGCTGGGTCCCTAGACATCAGTGGGGATTCATTAGCTAGAGCCCTCATTCACTTATGTGAGTGATGTCGCCCCATGGCCAGCCGTACCCCATTCTTGTGCAGATAGCTGCTGGGTCCCTAGACATCAGTGGGGATTCATTAGCTAGAGCCCTCATTCACTCATGTGAGTGATGTCGCCCCATGGCCAGCCGTACCCCATTCTTGTGCAGATAGCTGCTGGGTCCCTAGACATCAGTGGGGATTCATTAGCTAGAGCCCTCATTCACTCATGTGAGAGATGTCGCCCCATGGCCAGCCGTACCCCATCCTTGTGCAGATAGCTGCTGGGTCCCTAGACATCAGTGGGGATTCATTAGCTAGAGCCCTCATTCACTTATGTGAGTGATGTCACCCCATGGCCAGCCGTACCCCATCCTTGTGCAGATAGCTGCTGGGTCCCTAGACATCAGTGGGGATTCATTAGCTAGAGCCCTCATTCACTTATGTGAGTGATGTCGCCCCATGGCCAGCCGTACCCCATCCTTGTGCAGATAGCTGCTGGGTCCCTAGACATCAGTGGGGATTCATTAGCTAGAGCCCTCATTCACTTATGTGAGTGATGTCGCCCCATGGCCAGCCGTACCCCATTTTGTGCAGATAGCTGCTGGTTCCCTAGACATCAGTGGGGATTCATTAGCTAGAGCCCTCATTCACTCATGTGAGTGATGTCGCCCCATGGCCAGCCGTACCAAATTCTTGTGCAGATAGCTGCTGGGTCCCTAGACATCAGTGGGGATTCATTAGCTAGAGCCCTCATTCACTTATGTGAGTGATGTCGCCCCATGGCCAGTCGTACCCCATTCTTGTGCAGATAGCTGCTGGTTCCCTAGACATCAGTGGGGATTCATTAGCTAGAGCCCTCATTCACTCATGTGAGTGATGTCCCATGGCCAGCCAAATTCTTGTGCAGATAGCTGCTGGGTCCCTAGACATCAGTGGGGATTCATTAGCTGGAGCCCTCATTCACTTATGTGAGTGATGTCGCCCCATGGCCAGCCGTACCCCATTCTTGTGCAGATAGCTGCTGGGTCCCTAGACATCAGTGGGGATTCATTAGTTAGAGCCCTCATTCACTCATGTGAGTGATGTCGCCCCATGGCCAGCCGTACCCCATTCTTGTGCAGATAGCTGCTGGGTTCCTAGACATCAGTGGGGATTCATTAGCTAGAGCCCTCATTCACTTATGTGAGTGATGTCGCCCCATGGCCAGCCGTACCCCATTCTTGTGCAGATAGCTGCTGGTTCCCTAGACATCAGTGGGGATTCATTAGCTAGAGCCCTCATTCACTCATGTGAGTGATGTCGCCCCATGGCCAGCCGTACCAAATTCTTGTGCAGATAGCTGCTGGGTCCCTAGACATCAGTGGGGATTCATTAGCTAGAGCCCTCATTCACTTATGTGAGTGATGTCGCCCCATGGCCAGCCGTACCCCATTCTTGTGCAGATAGCTGCTGGGTCCCTAGACATCAGTGGGGATTCATTAGCTAGAGCCCTCATTCACTCATGTGAGTGATGTCGCCCCATGGCCAGCAGTACCCCATTCTTGTGCAGATAGCTGCTGGTTCCCTAGACATTAGTGGGGATTCATTAGCTAGAGCCCTCATTCACCTATCTGAGTGATGTCGCCCCATGGCCAGCCGTACCCCATCCTTGTGCAGATAGCTGCTGGGTCCCTAGACATCAGTGGGGATTCATTAGCTAGAGCCCTCATTCACTCATGTGAGTGATGTCGCCCCATGGCCAGCCGTACCCCATCCTTGTGCAGATAGCTGCTGGTTCCCTAGACATCAGTGGGGATTCATTAGCTAGAGCCCTCATTCACTCATGTGAGTGATGTCGCCCCATGGCCAGCCATACCCCATTCTTGTGCAGATAGCTGCTGGGTCCCTAGACATCAGTGGGGATTCATTAGCTAGAGCCCTCATTCACTTATGTGAGTGATGTCACCCCATGGCCCATTCTTGTGCAGATAGCTGCTGGTTCCCTAGACATCAGTGGGGATTCATTAGCTAGAGCCCTCATTCACTTATGTGAGTGATGTCACCCCATGGCCAGCCGTACCCCATCCTTGTGCAGATAGCTGCTGGGTCCCTAGACATCAGTGGGGATTCATTAGCTAGAGCCCTCATTCACCTATCTGAGTGATGTCGCCCCATGGCCTGCCGTACCCCATCCTTGTGCAGATAGCTGCTGGGTCCCTAGACATCAGTGGGGATTCATTACCTAGAGCCCTCATTCACTTATGTGAGTGATGTCGCCCCATGGCCAGCCGTACCCCATTCTTGTGCAGATAGCTGCTGGGTCCCTAGACATCAGTGGGGATTCATTAGCTAGAGCCCTCATTCACTTATGTGAGTGATGTCACCCCATGGCCAGCCGTACCCCATTCTTGTGCAGGTGGCTGCTGGGTCCCTAGACATCAGTGGGGATTCATTAGCTAGATCCCTCATTCACTCATGTGAGTGATGTTGCCCCATGGCCAGCCGTACCCCATCCTTGTGCAGATAGCTGCTGGTTCCCTAGACATCAGTGGGTATTCATTAGCTAGAGCCCTCATTCACTCATGTGAGTGATGTCACCCCATGGCCAGCCATACCCCATTCTTGTGCAGATGGCTGCTGGTTCCCTAGACATCAGTGGGGATTCATTAGCTAGAGCCCTCATTCACTCATGTGAGTGATGTCGCCCCATGGCCAGCCGTACCCCATCCTTGTGCAGATAGCTGCTGGGTCCCTAGACATCAGTGGGGATTCATTAGCTAGAGCCCTCATTCACTTATGTGAGTGATGTCGCCCCATGGCCAGCCGTACCCCATTCTTGTGCAGATAGCTGCTGGTTCCCTAGACATCAGTGGGGATTCATTAGCTAGAGCCCTCATTCACTCATGTGAGTGATGTCGCCCCATGGCCAGCCGTACCCCATTCTTGTGCAGATAGCTGCTGGTTCCCCTAGACATCAGTGGGGATTCATTAGCTAGTGCCCTCATTCACTTATGGGAGTGATGTCACCCCATGGCCAGCCATACCCCATTCTTGTGCAGATAGCTGCTGGGTCCCTAGACATCAGTGGGGATTCATTAGCTAGAGCCCTCATTCACTTATGTGAGTGATGTCGCCCCATGGCCAGCCGTACCCCATTCTTGTGCAGATGGCTGCTGGGTCCCTAGACATCAGTGGGGATTCATTAGCTAGAGCCCTCATTCACTTATGTGAGTGATGTCGCCCCATGGCCAGCCGTACCCCATTCTTGTGCAGATGGCTGCTGGGTCCCTAGACATCAGTGGGGATACATTAGCTAGAGCCCTCATTCACCTATCTGAGTGATGTCGCCCCATGGCCAGCTGTACCCCATCCTTGTGCAGATAGCTGCTGGGTCCCTAGACATCAGTGGGGATTCATTAGCTAGAGCCCTCATTCACCTATCTGAGTGATGTCGCCCCATGGCCAGCCGTACCCCATCCTTGTGCAGATGGCTGCTGGTTCCCTAGACATCAGTGGGGATTCATTAGCTAGAGCCCTCATTCACTCATGTGAGTGATGTCGCCCCATGGCCAGCTGTACCCCATCCTTGTGCAGATGGCTGCTGGTTCCCCTAGACATCAGTGGGGATTTATTAGCTAGAGCCCTCATTCACTCATGTGAGTGATGTCGCCCCATGGCCAGCCGTACCCCATCCTTGTGCAGATAGCTGCTGGTTCCCCTAGACATCAGTGGGGATTCATTAGCTAGAGCCCTCATTCACTTATGTGAGTGATGTCACCCCATGGCCAGCCGTACCCCATTCTTGTGCAGATGGCTGCTGGGTCCCTAGACATCAGTGGGGATTCATTAGCTAGAGCCCTCATTAACTTATGTGAGTGATGTCGCCCCATGGCCAGCCTTACCCCATTCTTGTGCAGATAGCTGCTGGTTCCCTAGACATCAGTGGGGATTCATTAGCTAGAGCCCTCATTCACTTATGTGAGTGATGTCGCCCCATGGCCAGCCGTACCCCATCCTTGTGCAGATAGCTGCTGGGTCCCTAGACATCAGTGGGGATTCATTAGCTAGAGCCCTCATTCACTTATGTGAGTGATGTCGCCCCATGGCCAGCCGTACCCCATTCTTGTGCAGATAGCTGCTGGGTCCCTAGACATCAGTGGGGATTCATTAGCTAGAGCCCTCATTCACTTATGTGAGTGATGTCGCCCCATGGCCAGCCGTACCCCATCCTTGTGCAGATAGCTGCTGGGTCCCTAGACATCAGTGGGGATTCATTAGCTAGAGCCCTCATTCACTTATGTGAGTGATGTCACCCCATGGCCAGCCGTACCCCATTCTTGTGCAGATAGCTGCTGGGTCCCTAGACATCAGTGGGGATTCATTAGCTAGAGCCCTCATTCACTCATGTGAGTGATGTCGCCCCATGGCCAGCTGTACCCCATCCTTGTGCAGATGGCTGCTGGTTCCCCTAGACATCAGTGGGGATTTATTAGCTAGAGCCCTCATTCACTCATGTGAGTGATGTCGCCCCATGGCCAGCCGTACCCCATCCTTGTGCAGATAGCTGCTGGTTCCCCTAGACATCAGTGGGGATTCATTAGCTAGAGCCCTCATTCACTTATGTGAGTGATGTCACCCCATGGCCAGCCGTGCCCCATTCTTGTGCAGATGGCTGCTGGGTCCCTAGACATCAGTGGGGATTCATTAGCTAGAGCCCTCATTAACTTATGTGAGTGATGTCGCCCCATGGCCAGCCTTACCCCATTCTTGTGCAGATAGCTGCTGGTTCCCTAGACATCAGTGGGGATTCATTAGCTAGAGCCCTCATTCACTTATGTGAGTGATGTCGCCCCATGGCCAGCCATTCCCATCCTTGTGCAGATAGCTGCTGGGTCCCTAGACATCAGTGGGGATTCATTAGCTAGAGCCCTCATTCACTTATGTGAGTGATGTCGCCCCATGGCCAGCCGTACCCCATTCTTGTGCAGATAGCTGCTGGGTCCCTAGACATCAGTGGGGATTCATTAGCTAGAGCCCTCATTCACTTATGTGAGTGATGTCGCCCCATGGCCAGCCGTACCCCATCCTTGTGCAGATAGCTGCTGGGTCCCTAGACATCAGTGGGGATTCATTAGCTAGAGCCCTCATTCACTTATGTGAGTGATGTCACCCCATGGCCAGCCGTACCCCATTCTTGTGCAGATAGCTGCTGGGTCCCTAGACATCAGTGGGGATTCATTAGCTAGAGCCCTCATTCACTTATGTGAGTGATGTCACCCCATGGCCAGCCGTACCCCATCCTTGTGCAGATGGCTGCTGGGTCCCTAGACATCAGTGGGGATTCATTAGCTAGAGCCCTCATTCACTTATGTGAGTGATGTCACCCCATGGCCAGCCGTACCCCATCCTTGTGCAGATGGCTGCTGGGTCCCTAGACATCAGTGGGTATTCATTAGCTAGAGCCCTCATTCACTTATGTGAGTGATGTCGCCCCATGGCCAGCCGTACCCCATTCTTGTGCAGATGGCTGCTGGGTCCCTAGACATTAGTGGGGATTCATTAGCTAGAGCCCTCATTCACTTATGTGAGTGATGTCACCCCATGGCCAGCCGTACCCCATTCTTGTGCAGATGGCTGCTGGGTTCCTAGACATCAGTGGGGATTCATTAGCTAGAGCCCTCATTCACTCATGTGAGTGATGTTGCCCCATGGCCAGCCGTACCCCATCCTTGTGCAGATAGCTGCTGGTTCCCTAGACATCAGTGGGTATTCATTAGCTAGAGCCCTCATTCACTCATGTGAGTGATGTCACCCCATGGCCAGCCGTACCCCATTCTTGTGCAGATGGCTGCTGGTTCCCTAGACATCAGTGGGGATTCATTAGCTAGAGCCCTCATTCACTCATGTGAGTGATGTCGCCCCATGGCCAGCCGTACCCCATCCTTGTGCAGATAGCTGCTGGGTCCCTAGACATCAGTGGGGATTCATTAGCTAGAGCCCTCATTTACTTATGTGAGTGATGTTGGCCACATTCTTGTGCAGATAGCTGCTGGTTCCCTAGACATCAGTGGGGATTCATTAGCTAGAGCCCTCATTCACTCATGTGAGTGATGTCACCCCATGGCCAGCCCCATTCTTGTGCAGATAGCTGCTGGTTCCCTAGACATCAGTGGGGATTCATTAGCTAGAGCCCTCATTCATTTATGTGAGTGATGTCACCCATGGCCAGTCAGACCATTCTTGTGCAGATAGCTGCTGGGTCCCTAGACATCAGTGGGGATTCATTAGCTAGAGCCCTCATTCACTCATGTGAGTGATGTCACCCCATGGCCACATCCTTGTGCAGATAGCTGCTGCGTCCCTAGACATCAGTGGGGATTCATTAGCTAGAGCCCTCATTCACTTATGTGAGTGATGTCACCCCATGGCCAGCCGTACCCCATTCTTGTGCAGATAGCTGCTGGGTCCCTAGACATCAGTGGGGATTCATTAGCTAGAGGCCTCATTCACTTATGTGAGTGATGTCCCCATGGCCAGCCGTACCCCATCCTTGTGCAGATAGCTGCTGGGTCCCTAGACATCAGTGGGGATTCATTAGCTAGAGCCCTCATTCACTTATGTGAGTGATGTCACCCCATGGCCAGCCGTACCCCATTCTTGTGCAGATAGCTGCTGGGTCCCTAGACATCAGTGGGGATTCATTAGCTAGAGCCCTCATTCACTTATGTGAGTGATGTCACCCCATGGCCAGCCGTACCCCATCCTTGTGCAGATGGCTGCTGGGTCCCTAGACATCAGTGGGGATTCATTAGCTAGAGCCCTCATTCACTTATGTGAGTGATGTCACCCCATGGCCAGCCGTACCCCATCCTTGTGCAGATGGCTGCTGGGTCCCTAGACATCAGTGGGGATTCATTAGCTAGAGCCCTCATTCACTTATGTGAGTGATGTCACCCCATGGCCAGCCGTACCCCATTCTTGTGCAGATGGCTGCTGGGTCCCTAGACATCAGTGGGGATTCATTAGCTAGAGCCCTCATTCACTCATGTGAGTGATGTTGCCCCATGGCCAGCCGTACCCCATCCTTGTGCAGATAGCTGCTGGTTCCCTAGACATCAGTGGGTATTCATTAGCTAGAGCCCTCATTCACTCATGTGAGTGATGTCACCCCATGGCCAGCCGTACCCCATTCTTGTGCAGATGGCTGCTGGGTCCCTAGACATCAGTGGGGATTCATTAGCTAGAGCCCTCATTCACTCATGTGAGTGATGTCGCCCCATGGCCAGCCGTACCCCATCCTTGTGCAGATAGCTGCTGGGTCCCTAGACATCAGTGGGGATTCATTAGCTAGAGCCCTCATTCACTTATGTGAGTGATGTCGCCCCATGGCCAGCCGTACCCCATTCTTGTGCAGATAGCTGCTGGTTCCCTAGACATCAGTGGGGATTCATTAGCTAGAGCCCTCATTCACTCATGTGAGTGATGTCGCCCCATGGCCAGCCGTACCCCATTCTTGTGCAGATAGCTGCTGGTTCCCCTAGACATCAGTGGGGATTCATTAGCTAGAGCCCTCATTCACTTATGTGAGTGATGTCACCCCATGGCCAGCCGTACCCCATTCTTGTGCAGATAGCTGCTGGGTCCCTAGACATCAGTGGGGATTCATTAGCTAGAGCCCTCATTCACTCATGTGAGTGATGTCACCCCATGGCCAGCCGTACCCCATTCTTGTGCAGATAGCTGCTGGGTCCCTAGACATCAGTGGGGATTCATTAGCTAGAGCCCTCATTCACTTATGTGAGTGATGTTGCCCCATGGCCAGCCGTCATTCTTGTGCAGATGGCTGCTGGGTCCCTAGACATCAGTGGGGATTCATTAGCTAGAGCCCTCATTCACTTATGTGAGTGATGTCGCCCCATGGCCAGCCGTACCCCATTCTTGTGCAGATGGCTGCTGGGTCCCTAGACATCAGTGGGGATTCATTAGCTAGAGCCCTCATTCACCTATCTGAGTGATGTCGCCCCATGGCCAGCTGTACCCCATCCTTGTGCAGATAGCTGCTGGGTCCCTAGACATCAGTGGGGATTCATTAGCTAGAGCCCTCATTCACCTATCTGAGTGATGTCGCCCCATGGCCAGCCGTACCCCATCCTTGTGCAGATGGCTGCTGGTTCCCTAGACATCAGTGGGGATTCATTAGCTAGAGCCCTCATTCACTCATGTGAGTGATGTCGCCCCATGGCCAGCCGTACCCCATCCTTGTGCAGATGGCTGCTGGTTCCCCTAGACATCAGTGGGGATTCATTAGCTAGAGCCCTCATTCACTTATGTGAGTGATGTCGCCCCATGGCGAGCCGTACCCCATTCTTGTGCAGATAGCTGCTGGTTCCCTAGACATCAGTGGGGATTCATTAGCTAGAGCCCTCATTCACTTATGTGAGTGATGTCACCCCATGGCCAGCCGTACCCCATTCTTGTGCAGATAGCTGCTGGGTCCCTAGACATCAGTGGGGATTCATTAGCTAGAGCCCTCATTCACTTATGTGAGTGATGTCGCCCCATGGCCAGCCGTACCCCATTCTTGTGCAGATAGCTGCTGGGTCCCTAGACATCAGTGGGGATTCATTAGCTAGAGCCCTCATTCACTTATGTGAGTGATGTCGCCCCATGGCCAGCCGTACCCCATTCTTGTGCAGATAGCTGCTGGGTCCCTAGACATCAGTGGGGATTCATTAGCTAGAGCCCTCATTCACTTATGTGAGTGATGTCACCCCATGGCCAGCCGTACCCCATCCTTGTGCAGATAGCTGCTGGGTCCCTAGACATCAGTGGGGATTCATTAGCTAGAGCCCTCATTCACTTATGTGAGTGATGTCACCCCATGGCCAGCCGTACCCCATTCTTGTGCAGATAGCTGCTGGGTCCCTAGACATCAGTGGGGATTCATTAGCTAGAGCCCTCATTCACTTATGTGAGTGATGTCACCCCATGGCCAGCCGTACCCCATCCTTGTGCAGATGGCTGCTGGGTCCCTAGACATCAGTGGGGATTCATTAGCTAGAGCCCTCATTCACTTATGTGAGTGATGTCACCCCATGGCCAGCCGTACCCCATCCTTGTGCAGATGGCTGCTGGGTCCCTAGACATCAGTGGGTATTCATTAGCTAGAGCCCTCATTCACTTATGTGAGTGATGTCGCCCCATGGCCAGCCGTACCCCATTCTTGTGCAGATGGCTGCTGGGTCCCTAGACATCAGTGGGGATTCATTAGCTAGAGCCCTCATTCACTTATGTGAGTGATGTCGCCCCATGGCCAGCCGTACCCCATCCTTGTGCAGATAGCTGCTGGGTTCCTAGACATCAGTGGGGATTCATTAGCTAGAGCCCTCATTCACTTATGTGAGTGATGTCGCCCCATGGCCAGCCGTACCCCATCCTTGTGCAGATGGCTGCTGGGTCCCTAGACATCAGTGGGGATTCATTAGCTAGAGCCCTCATTCACTCATGTGAGTGATGTCACCCCATGGCCAGCCTTACCCCATTCTTGTGCAGATGGCTGCTGGGTCCCTAGACATCAGTGGGGATTCATTAGCTAGAGCCCTCATTCACTCATGTGAGTGATGTTGCCCCATGGCCAGCCGTACCCCATTCTTGTGCAGATAGCTGCTGGTTCCCTAGACATCAGTGGGGATTCATTAGCTAGAGCCCTCATTCACTTATGTGAGTGATGTTGCCCCATGGCCAGCCGTACCCCATCCTTGTGCAGATGGCTGCTGGTTCCCTAGACATCAGTGGGGATTCATTAGCTAGAGCCCTCATTCACTTATGTGAGTGATGTCGCCCCATGGCCAGCCGTACCCCATTCTTGTGCAGATGGCTGCTGGTTCCCCTAGACATCAGTGGTTATTCATTAGCTAGAGCCCTCATTCACTTATGTGAGTGATGTCGCCCCATGGCCAGCCATACCCCATTCTTGTGCAGATAGCTGCTGGGTCCCTAGACATCAGTGGGGATTCATTAGCTAGAGCCCTCATTCACTTATGTGAGTGATGTCGCCCCATGGCCAGCCGTACCCCATTCTTGTGCAGATAGCTGCTGGGTCCCTAGACATCAGTGGGGATTCATTAGCTAGAGCCCTCATTCACTTATGTGAGTGATGTTGCCCCATGGCCAGCCGTACCCCATCCTTGTGCAGATAGCTGCTGGGTCCCTAGACATCAGTGGGGATTCATTAGCTAGAGCCCTCATTCACCTATCTGAGTGATGTCGCCCCATGGCCAGCCGTACCCCATCCTTGTGCAGATAGCTGCTGGGTCCCTAGACATCAGTGGGGATTCATTAGCTAGAGCCCTCATTCACTTATGTGAGTGATGTCGCCCCATGGCCAGCCGTACCCCATTCTTGTGCAGATGGCTGCTGGGTCCCTAGACATCAGTGGGGATTCATTAGCTAGAGCCCTCATTCACTTATGTGAGTGATGTCGCCCCATGGCCAGCCGTACCCCATTCTTGTGCAGATGGCTGCTGGGTCCCTAGACATCAGTGAGGATTCGTTAGCTAGAGCCCTCATTCACTTATGTGAGTGATGTCGCCCCATGGCCAGCCGTACCCCATCCTTGTGCAGATGGCTGCTGGGTTCCTAGACATCAGTGGGGATTCATTAGCTAGAGGCACAACCTGTAACAAGCAATTCAACCTCCCATTTATGAAATGCAAGTCCTCTTCTTCCGTCTGTTTCCCCATCTGGCTCCTTGAATGTCCAGGCTATTATGTGGATGCAAGTCATCAAGATCACAGACTGGTCTCCCATAATCTGTGCCATGGAGTTAGCAATGATCCCAAATTCTCCACATATTTACTTCTGTATGGTATCTCTTGTACTCATTAGTTGTCATTTTTACACCGACCCAAAACCCTGTGCTCTGTGTGTGTGTGTGTGTGTGTGTGTGTGTGTGTGTGTGTGTGTGTGTGTGTGTGTGTGTGTGTGTGTGTGTGTGTGTGTGTGTGTGTGTGTGTGTGTGTGTGTGTGTGTGTGTGTGTGTGTGTGTGTGTGTGTGTGTGTGTGTGTGTGTGTGTGTGTGTGTGTGTGTGTGTGCTTGCTCATTTAAACAATATGCTGTTGGTTGACATGCTGAACAAGAGGGCATATATTTTTTTGACCAACTCTTTGTCATTTGTCAGATGTTGCTCAGTGTATGGCCTTATGCTAATATCCTAATCTGGAATTCTACAATCATACTCTTTTACTTAAATCAGTGTATGGTCATAGAGGGTGAAGAATTGATACATTAGTCAGCAGAAATCATGGTATAAAATTTGTATTCACCAGTAGTGTTTATACAAGAGAAAGAACTTCTCAATGATCCTAACTTTTCCACAGGAAGGAAATACACCCTTAAAAATCATCATATTTGTTATATTAACCATGCAGTTCCTTGGTTTCTGAATTTAACTGACTCTTTCTTGTACTTCTGAAATTTACTCTTTACCATCCAGTTGCTCAACACCCCTAGTAATAATCAGCGACCTCTGAACTCTAAGCCTTAAGCAGCATGCTAAATACTTCTGTTTCAATGGGATTATTCAAAATTAAAAATATCAATGGGAAAAGCAACATCTGTTCTGAAATATATCTTAACACCCTCTCTTCTCCTCTGAGGGAAATGTGTATCATAGGTAACCATTTGCAGCATGATAACATGAAATATATGAAGTATCTCTGATATACTTACATAAAACATAATTTGGAATGACAGTGCCACATTTTTATTTGTTAATGTATTAATATATATATATAAGTTGTCAGATAATGTTCTGTCCCCCATCCTTATGGTAAGGAATTGCATGAAAGATATTTTTTATTATACCATGATCCCCCCAAAACGTGCACGCTGATTGGCCAGCGTGCCTGTTGTAAATCGAGTTATACTAATGGAAAAGGTCCGATCGCGGACTTTTCCATTAGTAGTTAAATGGGTTTAACATAGCGAGACAAATACAAAAATAAGCAACGGAGATGTCCGTTGCAGTACATCAGAACCGCCATGCCAGACATCTGCGGAAAGTAAACAGGCATTATACTATGCCATTATTTAAGAAAAGTATAGTTCTTTTCTTAAATAATGTCATGATATAATAGCACTACCCTTACTTGGGTAATGCTAAATTTACCCACGGTTGGCTTTGTTTGGTCCCGAGGGAGAACCACGCCAACCGTGGGTAAATTTAGCATTACCCACACCCAGGCGTGGGTTATTGCTATAATGCTTGCTTTCTGCCAATAACATGTAAAGAAGCAATAATAGAGTACTATGGAAAACTCTAAGGCAAAATAATAATAAAATAATGACAGAAGAGGAACCCACTTACTTATTCCATTCTCTTTTGACATAAGTACGATCATTGCTTAATATGATTTCAGTCACTTTTTCATAGCATTCAGCTGTAATTATTCAATGCATGTTTGAATTTCAGTATCATTGCAGTTGCAAAAGTCTGTTTAGGAGTATTGTTGTATACATATGGAGTCTATTGACAAGTTATACATAGATAGATAGATAATGACTCATTACATCACTCTGGCTATTAGTTTTTGCACAGAACAGTATTTTTATTAATGCTAGTTATATTATTTTAAAATATATTTAATTAACTTTACAATGTCATAACAGTACACATTATATTACAATTAAACCTGCAGGCTCTATGATAATGCTGCTTATTTTGCCCTAAGAATATCCTCATTCCATTTCTGGATCACCCTCCCAAATCATTATGAATCTTGTGATCACATTACAGTTAATTTTCTGTAGATTTATTCACTTTCATTAATCAGACATCAATCTGTTGAAATTTTGAATTGCATCAATCCAGTGCTAATGGACATAGTAAAGAATGTACTAGAAAAAAGTTTATTTTTAAGGGTGACAAATGTAGTGATTTTGACATCCTACAGTTTTAATCACATTGTTTTGTGACTTAATATAGAAAGGAATTCACACTCTACTGTAATTTGACTGGAAAATAAATGTTATTCTATACAGGCTGTTGCTGTAGACTGGAAGTAAACCAGTTTATTGACTGGGATTTAGTGTGCCCTCATGTATCTTAACATTTTCTTTTATATGTGATAAAAGAGTTAATATAAGTCAGTTATTATGTCTAGATGAGTGAAATCACTAACTTAATTTTCTTTCTCTAAGATGCAGTGATTTTGGAGTTATTTGACAACTGGCAGGGATAGATACAATTCCTGAATGCATAGTTTAGTGAGTGCTATTATGCACTCATGTTACTCTATGGATAGGCGAAAACTGAAGTCGCCAGCTTCAGTTGCAAAGGTTCAGCCCATCAACGAATGGAGTTCCTCCATAAGAAATCACAGGTGGTGAGTTCTGCCAGCAATGATATCCTTTCCTGGGGAATCTCACCCATCTTTGAGTTGGTGCAATTGTTGAGATGGTGTGTATATATATATATATATATATATATATATATATATATATATATATATATATATATATATATATATATATATATATATATATATATATATTATATATATACATATATGTTCAGTGGATGTTTTTCAGCTGCTTTTTTTTTTTTTGATGAATGCAGTTCAGGAATTCCGATCCTTTATTCCATCCACTCAAAGTGGAAATATAGGGACATTTTCTCAGTGTAAATCCACTGTAAGTGACTTACTTCAGTGTAAACAGGCTTATTATGAGGGTCAGATTCCAAAACACCTGCTCTCAGCATGCTCTCAGTATATGTGGTCACTTACACTAAAAGCAAGTCTTTTGGAATCAGGGCCCTAGTCTTTCTGTGTTTGTTGAATGTAACAGTATAATGAAAGACTTACAATGGTTTATATTTTACAATCATGCAGTGAACATATTTAAGGAAGGGGGTATGAAACAGAGTCTCCACATAGGAGATGTGGGGACAAAGCATAATATGTTTTTAATGTTCACATTAGCAGTTGTGTGATAGCATATGAGGTTTTGTTTGAAGTGTCACTTATCTCAAAAGGAAGCCATGTTTTTTTTCTTTTGCAATGGGTTGCCATTCATGGGGTTGCTGCTCTGATTGGTGGTGAAGTTAATATTCTAGCATTTATGAAAGAAACCTCAGTGACTGATGATATACTCATATATTTACATATCGTATGTTGATGAAGGGTTATTAAAATAAAACATTATAATGATATATAATCACTAAGTCAAGATTGCTGAGTACTTTAAGGTTTTAGCTATGAAAGAGAGCAGTTTATAAGGAGAGCCATTTAAGATGAGGGAATGAATATCTGAACATATTTACATGCATAAGGATTTATATGGCCGTTCTATGTTGTTTCCTTTACACATGAAGGCATTTAGTCAGATGATAATGAATAATGGCTGAGGTTACTAGATTATACATATGGGTGTACACAAAGTAAGTTTAGAATTAAAAGGACATGGGAAGGACTTAGAAAAATTATCAGAGGACTATACTGTGGCATTAATAAGACTGACTCTGTAGCTCAGTCTGTAAAATGCATTGAAAAAATAACTTTTAGTAGCTGCGGTGGTGCAGCTGTTAACATTGTCGCCTCACAGCAAGAGGTTCTCTGGTTCGATCCTCTGCTGGGGTGCCTTCTGTGCGGAGTCTGCATGTCCTCCTTGCGGTCACTTGGGTTTCCTCTGGGTGCTCCTATTTCCTCCAACAATCCAAAGACATGCAGTAGGTGGATTGGACACTCTAAATTGGCCGTAGGTGTGACTGTGTGTGTGAGTGACTGGTATAGATGAACTACTGTGGCAGGGCTAGCCACTAGGCAGTATAAGCCTTGACTCAAAATGATTGTCGCTGTTGAAGTGAAAACCCGACCCCATGTACAACAATGGGAGAAAGGAGTTGAGGAAGGATGGATTAATAAGAGTATTGGACTATGTAAAATGGCACGATTGGATGAAAAGGTACTGAAAACACAACAGGTTTACAAGGGAAGAGGAACAAGAAGCCTGAAAAAAGAGGGTACACCCATCAGAGATGGGAGTGAACACAGAGTTTGAAAGATTGTGACCTCATAATTAAATTACAGTATGCCCGTTTGATAGGTAAGTACAAGCACATGGTAAATGTTAATGTGACAACTAGATAGGTAAGTACAAGTACATGGTAAATGTTAATGTGACAACTAGATAGGTAAGTACAAGTACATGGTAAATGTTAATGTGACAACTAGATAGGTAAGTACAAGTACATGGCAAATGTTAATGTGACAACTAGATAGGTAAGTACAAGTACTTGGTAAATGTTAATGTGACAACTATATAGGTAGGTACAAGTACATGGTAAATGTTAATGTGACAACTAGATAGGTAAGTACAAGTACATGGTAAATGTTAATGTGACAACTAGATAGGTAAGTACAAGTACATGGTAAATGTTAATGTGACAACTAGATAGGTAAGTACAAGTACATGGTAAATGTTAATGTGACAACTAGATAGGTAAGTACAATTATATGGTAAATGTTAATGTGACATCTAGGTAAGTACAAGTACATGGTAAATGTTAACGTGACAACTAGATAGGTAAGTACAAGTACATGGTAAATGTTAATGTGACAACTAGCTAGGTAAATAAAAGTACATGGTAAATGTTAATGTGACAACTAGATAGGTAAGTACAATTACATGGTAAATGTTAATGTGGCAGCTAACAAGGTAAGTACATGGTAAATGTTAATGTGACAACTAGATAGGTAAGTGCAAGTACATGGTTAATGCTAATGTGACAACTAGATAGGTAAGTAGAAGTACATTGTAAATGTTAATGTGACAACTAGATAGGTAAGTACAAGTACATGGTAAATGTTAATGTGACAACTAGATAGGTAAGTACAAGTACATGTTAAATGTTAATGTGGCAACTAAATAGGTAAGTACAAGTTTATGGTAAATGTTAGTGTGACAACTAGATAGGTAAGTACAAGTAAATGGTAAATGTTAATGTGACAACTAGACAGGTAAGTACAAGTATATGGTAAATGTTAATGTGACAGCTAACTAGGGAAGTACATGGTAAATGTTTATGTGACAACTAGATAGGTAAGTACACATATATGGTAAACGTTAATGTGACAACTAGATAGGTAAGTACAAGTACATGGTAAATGTTGACGTGACATCTAGATAGGTAAGTACATGGTAAATGTTAATGTGACAACTAGATAGGTAAGTACAAGTATATGGTAAATGTTAATGCGACAACTAGATAGGTAAGTAAAAGTACATGGTAAATGTTAACGTGACATCTAGATAGGTAAGTACAAGTACATGGTAAATGTTAATGTGACAACTAGATAGGTAAGTACAAGTATATGGTAAATGTTAATGTGACAACTAGCTAGGTAAGTACATGGTAAATGTTAATGTGACAACTAGATAGGTAAGTACAAGTATATGGTAAATGTTAATGCGACAACTAGATAGGTAAGTAAAAGTACATGGTAAATGTTAATGTGACAACTAGATAGGTAAGTACAAGTACATGGTAAATGTTAATGTGACAACTAGATAGGTAAGTACAAGTTCATGGTAAATGTTAATGTGACAACTAGATAGGTAAGTACAAGTACATGGTAAATGTTAATGTGACAACTAGATAGGTAAGTACAAGTACATGGTAAATGTTAATGTGGCAACTAAATAGGTAAGTACAAGTTTATGGTAAATGTTAGTGTGACAACTAGATAGGTAAGTACAAGTACATGGTAAATGTTAATGTGACAACTAGATAGGTAAGTACAAGTACATGGCAAATGTTAATGTGACAACTAGATAGGTAAGTACAAGTATATGGTAAATGTTAATGTGACAACTAGATAGGTAAGTACAAGTACATGGTAAATGTTAATGTGACAACTAGATAGGTAAGTACAAGTTCATGGTAAATGTTAATGTGACAACTAGATAGGTAAGTACAAGTATACAATAAATGTTAATGTAAAGTGTTGTTAACCATTACTGAAGCATCTGCAAGAAGCCATACCACATCAGTAAAATTAGGAAGATAAATTCAGATCCTGTGTCCCAGCTCAAAATAATTATTTCCTTAGTTACAGCCATGTCCTCCAATATGTTTAATGTTACCCAAAACAGTTTGCACTAAAGATGCATTCTTACTAGTTTCTATATAATGCTGTTGTGTAGAACCTCTACATCCCAGCTTTGTTTTTGACTTCATTATTGCTGTTTCAGGTTGTGGGCCTAGTTTAAAATTTTCTGTAATGACCATACCTCTTAACTGTCATAGGATCATAGTATTATAGAAGGTTACTAGGCTATTGACCCAAAGGTCATTTCAAGCCTAGCCATGTCATCTCAGTGTAATACCATAGGATTGTATTTAGTAATGACTGCCCATGTCCAGGAGGGGTGTGGGCACTATCCCTAGTATGAATTTATGGTGCCCCATCCACTCTTCCAGGTTCTTTTTGAGCAGTGTCATAGAGGTGCTCTACTTTACATGAATTGGCAGCCTATTCAAAAGATGCAGCAGTCACTCGGAGACAAATTTGTCCATCCAGCACATCCTATTTGGGTTTCAGGCCATATTTAGGTCCCTGGAATGGGTACCTTTAGTCCCATTTGATTTATGGATGTGTGGCAAATTCATTAGGTTTGGGTCAGAGATTGCCTTTAAGCAAAGCATAAGTCTCCCGCAAGAAGTCTATATGATACTGAGCATAGTGACAAGGACTTTAGTCAGTCTGTGTAAGGCACGTGCTGGAGTTCCTTGATCTTCTTTGTTAGAAACCTCTGAGGTCTCTCTAATTGCTGCAGGTGCTTTGTGTGGTACATGCCAAACGGGGTATTATACTCAGTTATGGGCCTGATTAGTGATGCGTATAGAAGGGTTATAACCTCCTTTGCTCTAGAGGTGATGCCTTTGCTAATCAAGTGTGCTACGCAGAAGGCCTTCCTGACTATAGTTAAGTTAAGTAATAGCCTACTTGTGATCACAGATCCCTTACTGCTTTGTAGGTGCATAGGGTATTGTTGCTAATTTGATAGTGTGAAGGGATATTGTTTTAATGAACGGAATGATGATGCATTTCTATGCATTTAGTTTGAGACCATGACTAAGATACCAGTTGTTGCTCTGTGTAAGACCTTCTTGAAGAATACTGACATAATCTGGGGATTTGATAATTGCACCCAGTTTGCAGTTGTCCCCAAACATAGTTAAACATAGTCCCTTAGTTTTGGTCTGAACTTCTAAGAAGTATATACTAAACAGTAAGGAGTCCAGCACTGACCCTTGTGGCTGATGTAGAGTCACCCACTTTGATAGGGTGTGACCAGTTTGTGAGCTAGTTGGCAACCCATCTTACAACAAAGGGGGTTATATTCCGTTTACTAAGGTTATCGGCAATGCCTGAGTGTGGGATGGTGATGAAGACCTCGGCCAAGTCGATGTTTGCTGTGTGCACAGATTTGCCCTCATCAATGGCTCTGGTCATATTTTCAAAGAAATCCACCAGGTTTAACAGGTAGGATCTGCCCATGATGAAGCTGAATTTGGTCAGATCCAGGGTTTGGAGATCACCTATGTCTTTATTTATGAGGTCTATGATGATACATTCCATGGCCTTACAGATGAGATAGGTCAGACTTTGGGGTCTATAATTCCCCGTGTCTGTTGCTTAGCCAGCTGAATAACTGTTGCTGTTCTCCATTCTGTGATTAGGCTGTGATTGAATAAGGTACTGAAACATGAACTAGCATCAGCATTCAGCATTTAGTTTGTTTAGAAGACAGCCTGGGATGCCATCTGCTTCCACCGAGGCTGTGTTTTTTGACTTAGACAAGGCTTTAATGATGTGCTCTTCAGATGTGTAGGGAGGGAGGGAAGATGGGGGCAAGGTTTGTGATAAGTTTGGAGGGGATAAGGGAGTGAAATTTTCACCAAATCTGTCCACCAGCAGGTTTGCTATCTCTGCGGGATCAGTGTGTGGGATACCATTAGTCAGTAGTTAGGCACATGCTTGGGTCCTACCTTTTAGGTTGCGTACATAGCTGTAAAAGGCCATATCATTATCCTTGGCTGTGATTGCTAAGTTTTTCTCAAAGTTATCCTTACAGGATTTGACATGTTGTTTTATTTGCCTGTTGAGGCTGAGGAGGTTGCTTTTCCATTGTTGGGGCGTCACCTTAGTTTTCCTAAACAGCAAATTTTTGCATTTGTTGTAAAGCTTGTTGATACTGGATGTCCACCAGGGTGGCTTTGAATCTCTCTGGAACAGACAAGTTTATATACTTATACAAGTGATTGTACAGGGCGTTAGTGTAAGCTTTGGTGTAGTAACCATTTCCAGATGGAGGTGAGGCCTGGAATGTATTTATACCTTCCCCTAGGAGGGTACAGTTTGCCTTGGTGAAGTTTTTTAGACTGACTTCACCCTTTATGAGTTCTGATGTTAGTGCCAGTTCAAAGGTGACTGATTTGTGGTCTGATTTAACTTGATTTAACTGTCCAGAGTTTTGTGGAATGTCCAGATTTTTGCCTCATATTTTTGGTCTGTTCCTCATAAAATTTGTGATTTTCTGGCAAATCACAGAGGACTGAAATCACTAAATAATGACATAAATTATTGCTGATATCCTTCAGAAAATGCATGCTGACACAAACTGTGCTGTTCTAGCAACTGTCTGTGTTTATAAGAGCAATATTCAAAATCTGTTCCTATTTTTGGGCCTTTGCCCTTGCCATTATTTTAAGCTTTGTCCATATTTCTTGTACTGAGAGGGTGAGAGGTATGAACATGATTATCCCTAAATCTATGTTTGTGTTTAATAATGATTTATTTCTGTTGTCTGTTACATTTGTTTTGCACTGAGGCATTATTTACCCCTCCATGTATTGAAATGAATATATGCCTGACTACATCTTTAGAAATGCCAACTAGTTTTCTTCCTTTCTATGTTTATCAGCATATTAATCTAACTGCTATGTATTTGTGTTATCTTTTAATAGATGTATATTTTATTTGAGCAGAAATTGTCAACAATGTTACACACAGACTAATAGGACTGACTGTACTGCCAAAACAAGATACTGTTTATTCACTGAATCACAGTTCCCTGAGACAGAGATGGTCCAAGTATTTGATTAGAATGTACCACTGAGTGAAAAAAAGAATGTATTTCTGATGAAGGACCTTTCAACTAGTGACAGTGCTGTGAAAAATAATATACTGACCTCCATCCACAGTGAAGTTGAAGCTATTTTTTTTTCTCCAGGTGGCCAAGCTACTCTTTACCCTCCATTTGAAGGAACGGTCTGTCTCTCACATGGGAACGCAAGCAAACACACACACACACAAGCATGCATGCACACACACTCACACATGCACACACACATGCACAAATATGTATATCCGTTCCATATTCACACAGCAGTTCAGTAAGATGAGGAAAGCCGAGCTCAGCAAATTTTCGAAAAAACAGCAAACACAGACTTTAGAAGTACACAGAAGGAGTGCCAAAAAATCCACCAAACCACGAAGACCTTAACGTAGGTTTATTGGAAACAATAAAAAAACGTTTTCGCCACTGCAATTGAGTAGCTTCTTCAGAGGTATAGGAATCGAAAGCGCCACAAGCCTTTTGATCCTATTTAAATACAAATCAATTAAGCACATAAATTAGATACATCACTTCCTGTTCATAAAATATTCAAGCATTTTAAAATGTGAAGTATCCATAAAATACCATAGCATGTCACAGTTCCCTTCAACAATGATCAAAAAGGAACATATGAAATAACTTAATAAAATGTTCAAACCCAATAAAACGGATTTAATTAAAATAAGAACACCAAAAACATATAAGGAACCTTTAAAAATTCTATTATAGTTTTAGTTTTTATTTAATCAATGTAACCTAACGGTAGAAGAACATTCTTATATGTTACCAAAGTTCTAAATTTGAACATATATTCAATTGTCACCATTTAAATCTGTGACACTTTACCAAGATAGTATGGTTTAAAAAAAATATATATGGCATAGATATGTACTTATGATATAAAGTCAACAACATACATAAAATGGACCATACAAAATTTGTAAAGGGAATTATCTTAAGTATGCTCTGTATTTTAGAACTGGGGCAATATTACAGCTTTCATTTAGTCCTGGAAAATTGAAAGCGTTTACCTTTAGTTGCCATTCCAACTCTCGAATTTCTAATAAAAGAGATACTGGCCCACCTCTAATAGAATTTGGTATACAGTCAATGCCCATGAAAACAAAATTATGGCCTGGGTAGTTAACTACATGTTTCGCTAATGCGTTTTCTGTTTTCCCATTCTTTATGGCATAACAGTGTTGGTAAACCCTTTCCCTAAACTTTCTGTCGGTTTTCCCAACGTAAAAGGCTGGGCAGCAAACACAAAAGGCCATGTATATAATTGATTTTGTTTCACAGTTGATCTTACTGGTAATTTCATATTTTTTGTAACCAAAAGTGACAGAATTGCCTGTACGTATAACGTTACAGCAATTACATCTTCCACACCTAAAACAGCCCTTAGCTCTATTAAAAGAGTCACTGGTTTTATTTCTTTGTAATAATTCTTTGAGGTTCTTACCCCTTCTAAATACTATCTTTTGTTTTGCCCCTAGTTTCTCAACCAGAAAAGAATTAGTAGTAATGAAATACCAATTCTTTCTAATAATCTCTGATATTTGTCTAGAATCCAGACTAAAAGTGGTTATGAAACTAAGGGGGTAATTCTTGGGGGGCTACTCTATGTTGGAATCCCTAAAGCTATCAATGGTAATACTCTCAGATCCTCTTTCAGTGTTTGCAGGTACATTCACCTGGTTAATGTGTATCAGTGGTTCATAAAAACCATTTGATCTCTTAACCGAAACTTCATTTACCAGTTCTTGTATGATGTTAATAGGGTACCCTCGTTCAGTGAAAAATTCAGTGAGTAAAACACATTCGTCCTCAAAATCTCTGTTTTCACTACACATTCTCACGGCCCTAACTAACTGACCTTTAATAATAGCCCTCTTCAATTTATAAGGGTGGGAGCTGGAGAAGTGTAGGAAAGAGTTAACATAAGAATCTTTTCGGAAAATACTGGAAACAAATTTCTTATTACGTAAATCCTTTTTCAGTTTTACGTCAAGGTAGTTAGTTTCCTCTTTGGAGAATTTATATGTAAATTTAAGGAAGGTCGTAGTTCCATTGAGGTAGCCCACGAATTCCTCTGCTTGATGGGCATCCCCTTTAAAAAGGATAAATATATCATCCAAAAATCGGGTGTAGTAGCCAATTTTACCTTTCCAAACTGGGTTATTAACTACAAATTGTTTCTCCCAAAATGCCATAAACAGGTTGGCCACTATAGCACCGCAGGGGGAACCCATTGCTACCCCGTGTTTTTGGATAAAGACCTCACCCTCAAATATAAAGAAATTGGATGATAACACTATGTCCAGTAATTCTGTCACATTGTTGATTTCATTCCTAGGGGCTTTTAACTCAATCGATAAAAGCTCCAACCATTCAGTGGCCTCTAAATGAGGAATAGAGGTGTACAAATCAACTACATCTACTGTGATGAAATTGAAACCCTCGTCGAAACCAATTTGGTTGATGTTTGACAAAAAATGCCATGAATCCCTACAAATACTTGGGATAACCTTTAAGTACTTCGAGAGTAAAAAATCAATGTATTGAGCACATGGGTTCGAGATAGACGACCTTCCATCCACTAAAGCTCTCATAGGAGGGTCCTCAAGGTTTTTGTGGACCTTGGGGATCCCAAACATAACTGGTACTCTAGGTTGGGAAATAGCTATATATTCATAGGTGTCTAAATCAATCCTACCTTCTATGAATAAATCCCTATAGTACCCTCTAGTCCTTTGGTTATTGATGTTCATTTCGTTAAGAGATGAATATTCATAGGCAGGGGTATCCAAAATACGTAACATTTTTTCAGAGTATTGACTATTCTCCAAAATCACAAGCCCCCCACCTTTGTCGGGTTTCATGACCCTAACTGAAAAATCACGTAATCGGTTAAGGGCTAGTAGTTGTTCCTTAGAAATATTAAAGGAATTATTTCTACCCGACTGAGATTTCTCCAAATGTCTAATGTCTAATTCGCATGCATTTTCAAACATGCGTAAGACTACATGTACAGGTGGGTTGAAAGAACTAGGCATTTTTAAACCAGTGCACATTCCATCATCAGAGTTGTTGAAAAGCAGTTTTAAGTTTAACTTTCTAACGTAACATTTCAAATCTATTAGAACCTTAGCTATATCTAGGCGCCTAGAGGGCACAAAAAAGACTTTGGGGTCTATAATTCCCCGTGTCTGTTGCTTAGCCAGCTGAATAACTGTTGCTGTTCTCCATTCTGTGATTAGGTTGTGATTGAATAAGGTACTTAAACATGAACTAACATCAGCATTCAGCATTTAGTTTGTTTAGAAGACAGCCTGGGATGCCATCTGCTTCCACCGAGGCTGTGTTTTTTGACTTAGACAAGGCTTTAATGATGTGCTCTTCAGATGTGTAGGGAGGTAGGGAAGATGTGGGCAAGGTTTGTGATAAGTTTGGAGGGGATAAGGGAGTGAAATTTTTACCAAATCTGTCCACCAGCTGGTTTGCTATCTCTGCGGGATCAGTGTGTGGGATACCATTAGTCAGTAGTTAGGCACATGCTTGGGTCCTACATTTTAGGTTGCGTACATAGCTGTAAAAGGCCATATTGTTATCCTTGGCTGTGATTGCTAAGTTTTTCTCAAAGTTATCCTTACAGGATTTGACATGTTGTTTTATTTGCCTGTTGAGGCTGAGGAGGTTGCTTTTCCATTGTTGGGGCGTCACCTTAGTTTTCCTAAACAGCAAATTTTTGCATTTGTTGTAAAGCTTGTTGATACTGGATGTCCACCAGGGTGGCTTTGAATCTCTCTGGAACAGACAAGTTTATATACTTATACAAGTGATTGTACAGGGCGTTAGTGTAAGCTTTGGTGTAGTAACCATTTCCAGATGGAGGTGAGGCCTGGAATGTATTTATACCTTCCCCTAGGAGGGTACAGTTTGCCTTGGTGAAGTTTTTTAGACTGACTTCACCCTTTATGAGTTCTGATGTTAGTGCCAGTTCAAAGGTGACTGATTTGTGGTCTGATTTAACTTGATTTAACTGTCCAGAGTTTTGTGGAATGTCCAGATTTTTGCCTCATATTTTTGGTCTGTTCCTCATAAAATTTGTGATTTTCTGGCAAATCACCGAGGACTGAAATCACTAAATAATGACATAAATTATTGCTGATATCCTTCAGAAAATGCATGCTGACACAAACTGTGCTGTTCTAGCAACTGTCTGTGTTTATAAGAGCAATATTCAAAATCTGTTCCTATTTTTGGGCCTTTGCCCTTGCCATTATTTTAAGCTTTGTCCATATTTCTTGTACTGAGAGGTTGAGAGGTATGAACATGATTATCCCTAAATCTATGTTTGTGTTTAATAATGATTTATTTCTGTTGTCTGTTACATTTGTTTTGCACTGAGGCATTATTTACCCCTCCATGTATTGAAATGAATATATGCCTGACTACATCTTTAGAAATGCCAACTAGTTTTCTTCCTTTCTATGTTTATCAGCATATTAATCTAACTGCTATGTATTTGTGTTATCTTTTAATAGATGTATATTTTATTTGAGCAGAAATTGTCAACAATGTTACACACAGACTAATAGGACTGACTGTACTGCCAAAACAAGATACTGTTTATTCACTGAATCACAGTTCCCTGAGACAGAGATGGTCCAAGTATTTGATTAGAATGTACCACTGAGTGAAAAAAAGAATGTATTTCTGATGAAGGACCTTTCAACTAGTGACAGTGCTGTGAAAAATAATATACTGACCTCCATCCACAGTGAAGTTGAAGCTATTTTTTTTTCTCCAGGTGGCCAAGCTACTCTTTACCCTCCATTTGAAGGAACGGTCTGTCTCTCACATGGGAACGCAAGCAAACACACACACACACAAGCATGCATGCACACACACTCACACATGCACACACACATGCACAAATATGTATATCCGTTCCATATTCACACAGCAGTTCAGTAAGATGAGGAAAGTCGAGCTCAGCAAATTTTCGAAAAAACAGCAAACACAGACTTTAGAAGTACACAGAAGGAGTGCCAAAAAATCCACCAAACCACGAAGACCTTAACGTAGGTTTATTGGAAACAATAAAAAAACGTTTTCGCCACTGCAATTGAGTAGCTTCTTCAGAGGTATAGGAATCGAAAGCGCCACAAGCCTTTTGATCCTATTTAAATACAAATCAATTAAGCACATAAATTAGATACATCACTTCCTGTTCATAAAATATTCAAGCATTTTAAAATGTGAAGTATCCATAAAAATACCATAGCATGTCACAGTTCCCTTCAACAATGATCAAAAAGGAACATATGAAATAACTTAATAAAATGTTCAAACCCAATAAAACGGATTTAATTAAAATAAGAACACCAAAAACATATAAGGAACCTTTAAAAATTCTATTATAGTTTTAGTTTTTATTTAATTAATGTAACCTAACGGTAGAAGAACATTCTTATATGTTACCAAAGTTCTAAATTTGAACATATATTCAATTGTCACCATTTAAATCTGTGACACTTTACCAAGATAGTATGGTTTAAAAAATATATATATGGCATAGATATGTACTTATGATATAAAGTCAACAACATACATAAAATGGACCATACAAAATTTGTAAAGGGAATTATCTTAAGTATGCTCTGTATTTTAGAACTGGGGCAATATTACAGCTTTCATTTAGTCCTGGAAAATTGAAAGCGTTTACCTTTAGTTGCCATTCCAACTCTCAAATTTCTAATAAAAGAGATACTGGCCCACCTCTAATAGAATTTGGTATACAGTCAATGCCCATGAAAACAAAATTATGGCCTGGGTAGTTAACTACATGTTTCGCTAATGCGTTTTCTGTTTTCCCATTCTTTATGGCATAACAGTGTTGGTAAACCCTTTCCCTAAACTTTCTGTCGGTTTTCCCAACGTAAAAGGCTGGGCAGCAAACACAAAAGGCCATGTATATAATTGATTTTGTTTCACAGTTGATCTTACTGGTAATTTCATATTTTTTGTAACCAAAAGTGACAGAATTGCCTGTACGTATAACGTTACAGCAATTACATCTTCCACACCTAAAACAGCCCTTAGCTCTATTAAAAGAGTCACTGGTTTTATTTCTTTGTAATAATTCTTTGAGGTTCTTACCCCTTCTAAATACTATCTTTTGTTTTGCCCCTAGTTTCTCAACCAGAAAAGAATTAGTAGTAATGAAATACCAATTCTTTCTAATAATCTCTGATATTTGTCTAGAATCCAGACTAAAAGTGGTTATGAAACTAAGGGGGTAATTCTTGGGGGGCTACTCTATGTTGGAATCCCTAAAGCTATCAATGGTAATACTCTCAGATCCTCTTTCAGTGTTTGCAGGTACATTCACCTGGTTAATGTGTATCAGTGGTTCATAAAAACCATTTGATCTCTTAACCGAAACTTCATTTACCAGTTCTTGTATGATGTTAATAGGGTACCCTCGTTCAGTGAAAAATTCAGTGAGTAAAACACATTCGTCCTCAAAATCTCTGTTTTCACTACACATTCTCACGGCCCTAACTAACTGACCTTTAATAATAGCCCTCTTCAATTTATAAGGGTGGGAGCTGGAGAAGTGTAGGAAAGAGTTAACATAAGAATCTTTTCGGAAAATACTGGAAACAAATTTCTTATTACGTAAATCCTTTTTCAGTTTTACGTCAAGGTAGTTAGTTTCCTCTTTGGAGAATTTATATGTAAATTTAAGGAAGGTCGTAGTTCCATTGAGGTAGCCCACGAATTCCTCTGCTTGATGGGCATCCCCTTTAAAAAGGATAAATATATCATCCAAAAATCGGGTGTAGTAGCCAATTTTACCTTTCCAAACTGGGTTATTAACTACAAATTGTTTCTCCCAAAATGCCATAAACAGGTTGGCCACTATAGCACCGCAGGGGGAACCCATTGCTACCCCGTGTTTTTGGATAAAGACCTCACCCTCAAATATAAAGAAATTGGATGATAACACTATGTCCAGTAATTCTGTCACATTGTTGATTTCATTCCTAGGGGCTTTTAACTCAATCGATAAAAGCTCCAACCATTCAGTGGCCTCTAAATGAGGAATAGAGGTGTACAAATCAACTACATCTACTGTGATGAAATTGAAACCCTCGTCGAAACCAATTTGGTTGATGTTTGACAAAAAATGCCATGAATCCCTACAAATACTTGGGATAACCTTTAAGTACTTCGAGAGTAAAAAATCAATGTATTGAGCACATGGGTTCGAGATAGACGACCTTCCATCCACTAAAGCTCTCATAGGAGGGTCCTCAAGGTTTTTGTGGACCTTGGGGATCCCAAACATAACTGGTACTCTAGGTTGGGAAATAGCTATATATTCATAGGTGTCTAAATCAATCCTACCTTCTATGAATAAATCCCTATAGTACCCTCTAGTCCTTTGGTTATTGATGTTCATTTCGTTAAGAGATGAATATTCATAGGCAGGGGTATCCAAAATACGTAACATTTTTTCAGAGTATTGACTATTCTCCAAAATCACAAGCCCCCACCTTTGTCGGGTTTCATGACCCTAACTGAAAAATCACGTAATCGGTTAAGGGCTAGTAGTTGTTCCTTAGAAATATTAAAGGAATTATTTCTACCCGACTGAGATTTCTCCAAATGTCTAATGTCTAATTCGCATGCATTTTCAAACATGCGTAAGACTACATGTACAGGTGGGTTGAAAGAACTAGGCATTTTTAAACCAGTGCACATTCCATCATCAGAGTTGTTGAAAAGCAGTTTTAAGTTTAACTTTCTAACGTAACATTTCAAATCTATTAGAACCTTAGCTATATCTAGGCGCCTAGAGGGCACAAAAAAGACTTTGGGGTCTATAATTCCCCGTGTCTGTTGCTTAGCCAGCTGAATAACTGTTGCTGTTCTCCATTCTGTGATTAGGTTGTGATTGAATAAGGTACTTAAACATGAACTAGCATCAGCATTCAGCATTTAGTTTGTTTAGAAGACAGCCTGGGATGCCATCTGCTTCCACCGAGGCTGTGTTTTTTGACTTAGACAAGGCTTTAATGATGTGCTCTTCAGATGTGTAGGGAGGTAGGGAAGATGTGGGCAAGGTTTGTGATAAGTTTGGAGGGGATAAGGGAGTGAAATTTTTACCAAATCTGTCCACCAGCTGGTTTGCTATCTCTGCGGGATCAGTGTGTGGGATACCATTAGTCAGTAGTTAGGCACATGCTTGGGTCCTACATTTTAGGTTGCGTACATAGCTGTAAAAGGCCATATTGTTATCCTTGGCTGTGATTGCTAAGTTTTTCTCAAAGTTATCCTTACAGGATTTGACATGTTGTTTTATTTGCCTGTTGAGGCTGAGGAGGTTGCTTTTCCATTGTTGGGGCGTCACCTTAGTTTTCCTAAACAGCAAATTTTTGCATTTGTTGTAAAGCTTGTTGATACTGGATGTCCACCAGGGTGGCTTTGAATCTCTCTGGAACAGACAAGTTTATATACTTATACAAGTGATTGTACAGGGCGTTAGTGTAAGCTTTGGTGTAGTAACCATTTCCAGATGGAGGCGAGGCCTGGAATGTATTTATACCTTCCCCTAGGAGGGTACAGTTTGCCTTGGTGAAGTTTTTTAGACTGACTTCACCCTTTATGAGTTCTGATGTTAGTGCCAGTTCAAAGGTGACTGATTTGTGGTCTGATTTAACTTGATTTAACTGTCCAGAGTTTTGTGGAATGCCCAGATTTTTGCCTCATATTTTTGGTCTGTTCCTCATAAAATTTGTGATTTTCTGGCAAATCACCGAGGACTGAAATCACTAAATAATGACATAAATTATTGCTGATATCCTTCAGAAAATGCATGCTGACACAAACTGTGCTGTTCTAGCAACTGTCTGTGTTTATAAGAGCAATATTCAAAATCTGTTCCTATTTTTGGGCCTTTGCCCTTGCCATTATTTTAAGCTTTGTCCATATTTCTTGTACTGAGAGGTTGAGAGGTATGAACATGATTATTCCTAAATCTATGTTTGTGTTTAATAATGATTTATTTCTGTTGTCTGTTACATTTGTTTTGCACTGAGGCATTATTTACCCCTCCATGTATTGAAATGAATATATGCCTGACTACATCTTTAGAAATGCCAACTAGTTTTCTTCCTTTCTATGCTTATCAGCATATTAATCTAACTGCTATGTATTTGTGTTATCTTTTAATAGATGTATATTTTATTTGAGCAGAAATTGTCAACAGTGTTACACACAGACTAATAGGACTGACTGTACTGCCAAAACAAGATACTGTTTATTCACTGAATCACAGTTCCCTGAGACAGAGATGGTCCAAGTATTTGATTAGAATGTACCACTGAGTGAAAAAAAGAATGTATTTCTGCTGAAGGACCTTTCAACTAGTGCCACTGCTGTGAAAAATAATATACTGACCTCCATCCACAGTGAAGTTGAAGCAATTTTTTTTTCTCCAGGTGACCAAGCTACTTTTTACCCTCCATTTGAAGGAACTGTCTGTCTCTCACATGGGAACTCAAGCAAACACACACACACACACACACACACACACACACACACACACACACACACACACACACACACACACACAAGCATGCATGCACACACACTCACACATGCACACACACACACAAATATGTATATCCGTTCCATATTCACACAGCAGTTCAGTAAGATGAGGAAAGCAGAGCTCAGCAAATTTAGTTCACAGCATTAAAATAGCCAAATGACTGCTGCTCTATCAACTAAAACAGCTCCCATCTAAAACACATTTTCCTAGAACAACTGAAACATATACCCTGCTGGAATGTATTAGTGCAAAACTTAAAAAAAAATTTCACTGCAAGGTGCAAGTTGCAACCTTTCACACCTACTGTGGTGTGGTGGGGTTTGCCACTATCCCCTTTAATTATTATTCCATCTATGGGATTCACACAATTCAAATTATGAATAGTAATGCACTTGATTACAGTCTATTTCCCCAAATTCCAAGGTGAATAGGGCGTGGATTTATAATAGTAATAGCAATTGGCAAAATGTGAAGAAAAGAACCCCGAATGGCATGGTACAGGAAGGTAGTCCCCTACAAAGAAATGCATTTTAAGCTCTGAGCTTATAGTTTGACACTTTGCAATCCTGACCAGTTCCATTGATTGCATATCACTATCAGCATACAGTTATTGATCTTTAAGACCCTGCTTGCACAAACAGCCCACTGCTTGCAAGCTATACTGATGTCCTGTATGGGTCTTGTTTCTGACATACATTTGACATGCATTTCCTGTGTAGATGGTGGCCTGCTTTGCTCTTGACTGAAACAGGCATACCCTTTTGACAACTGATAACTGCTTATTAGTACTATAATATTAATCTGGGTCTGCTAGGGAAACTCACCTTCCCATATGTACTTTCTTTTTTCTTGTAACAATGAGCAGCACGCCTTTCTATGTTACATGACCTACTGCTTCTTTTTTTCAAACTACAGCCCAACTCCACTTTCCTAAAAATCTTCTCTTCTTTAAAGTGACTTATTTTTAGCTATGTTATTCCGTTATTAGACCTTGCCTTCATGCATACCTTGCTGTACTGCATTATCTGATACCTCATGCCTTCTATTCACTATCATTGCATTCGCTATCCTGGTCACCAGTCAAACTTTTCTCTTTCCTTCATGTTCTTTGTTGTCTTTCTTACTGCAAAGTATGCATGCCTTCTTTGTGGTCATTTTTGAGTTTTTGCACATTTTCCTGTCTCCTCCTCAAACAACTCCCCACATTAGAACCTTCATTTTATTTCACATTTGTTAACCGGGGGTGTCTGACTGAGCCAAAAAGGCCCTTTTTCAGCAGAGGCCCAGGGAGAAAAGCTACACATAGAAAAATTAGATACATGTAGATATTTAGACATGATCAGTTGTTGTTGTTTTTTTCTTTCAGGTTTTCCCGGTTAGGGGTCGCCACAGCGGAACTCTGGTCCGCTAATGATTGGCAGTAGATTTTTATGGTGCCGAGATGCCAGCTGAACGCCCAACCTTCAATGAAGGCATGCCATTCAGGCATGTCTTTCGAACGCTACTCGACCGCGGGGAGGATATGCAGACTCAACACAGAAGGGGCTCCAGCCGAGAATCGAATGGGAGAACCTCTTGCTGTCAGGTGACAATGCTACCGCTGCACCATCGTGGCTTTTAGACATGATCATGTTTTTACAGTGGTATGCACAACATCAACAGATACAGTGGAGAGAACAAACAAGAAAATCTTAATTTAAAAATAAAGGTAATTAATAGATTTGTGGTATACAGCTGAAATTTGGAACATAGGTAGAATACATACATAGTACACAGGTACAGTACCTACATTGTAGATAGCCACTGTTTGTGAGTAAGATTGAAAACTATTATCAAGTACTCTAGATTTAGTATGTGTACCTTATCTGCTTTCACTAGCCTGGGGAGCAATCATGGCACTGCCAACTTTGCTTGAAATGTTGCCTAATGAGGTTTTTAAAGGAGGCTTTGGACGATGTGTTTTGTATGCTAGTGGGGAGAGAGTTCCATTTTTTAGCCACGGAACTACTATATAGTGCATCTCCAAAGCGATTGTAGCTGTTGGTGACTTCTAGTAATAGTTTGCTTGATGATCTAAGAGGCCTTTTGGCTGAGTGAAGTTGTACTAGGTTTTTGAAGGCAGGACACATATTGGGGAGGTAATATATAGAATGACAGAGGCAGAACTGATTGTAGGTTAGGAGGCTGGGCAGTTCAAGCCAGTGGAGCTGTCTCAAAGCAGTACAGTGATGAGTTCTATATAAGCAATTTGCAGCAAAGCAGGCAATTCTGTTATAGCAGGCTTCCATTTTGCTTAGTTCAGTTTTGTTGAGATTAGTCAGAATGGGAGATGTGCAGAGTAGGGTGGATAGAAGCTGGGAGCGAGCAATGGCTGATCTTGTGTTGTTGGTAAGAAATGGTTTGATACGGTGAAGTGACCCCAATTTGGCATGTACTTTTTTAATAGTTAAGTTGAGATGACTATCAAATTTTAGGTAAGATTCTATGGTTATTCCCAATAGCTTAGCCTGTGCCACTGGAGCAATTGGAGTAGCATTTGTGGAGTAGATAGTAAATTGACTGTTATCAGTGTTTTTGTTACAACTGGTTATAATCATAAGCTGAGTTTTCTTTGGCTTGAGGATAAGTTGGGCTTTGGTAAGGTAGTTTTCAACATCAGAGAATGCTAGTTGAGTTGTTTGCAGGAGGGTTGGAATGTTTTGTGCAGCACAGATTAAGGTAGTATCATCTGCATACTGAATGATAGATGCATTCTGTGTGGAGGTATGGAGATCATTTGTGAAGATTGTGAATAGTAATGGTCCTAAGATAGAACCCTGTGGGACTCCTATAGTTATGGGCAGCTGAGGAGAGAGAATTTTCCCATTTCACAGCTTGGTACCTGTCAGTTAAGTAGTTTTGGAACCAGGTAAGAGTGGAATTTGATAAGTGATATTGGTTTAGTTTGTTTAGCAGGATTTGGTGCGAGACCACGTCAAATGCTTTGGACATATCCAAAAAAAGAGTTGACACCTGCAGGCCTTCATTTTTGAGACAGTTTACTGCATCTGTGAAGCAGAGGAGGGCTGTAGTGGTACTATGGGCAGGTCTGAAACCATGCTGAGTAGGTGACAGGATGTTGCTGTCTAGGAGATATTTTAGCACCTGAGTATGGATGCATTTTTCTAGGATTTTGGCCGGGGGGAGAGTAAAGCAATGGGTCTGCAGTTATTAAGTTCAGTGGAGGTCCCACCTTTATGTATGGGTGTAACATAGGATATTTTGCAGAGTCTGGGCACATAGTTTTCAACAATTGATCTGTTTATGAGAGTGGAGATTGGGACAGTAATAGCATCTGCTGTAGGTCGGCTGCTGTTGATGAGGTTTTAGTTTGGAGAGCACGCTTTTGATTGAAGTGGTGGAAGCTGTTTTGAGGGTAAAGCTTGTATTAGTGTTATTTGTGTTGGGGGGGATAATGAGGAAGGAACTGTCCTGTGATACTAAGGGTAGAATTGAGTTCACAAAGTGGGAGTTGAATTGTGTTTCAATGGGAACTTTAGTGTCAGGGGTGGTTAGTTTGGGGGTAGCCTTTTGGGTGGGTTTTAGTAGCTGGTTTACATTTTTCCAGATTTTTTGGGGGTTGTGTTGGTATTTAGTTTGTAATGTTGTGTAGTAGGATTTTTCGCCCAGCATAATGCATTTTTTGCATGGTTGTGCAGTTCTTGGTACTTAGTTAGGCTTTGTGTTTCTTTGTTTTTTTTTTTTTATAGTAAAGCCAGGCAGTGTCTCTGGACTTGAGGATTTGTTTGGTTTCTTTACTGAGCCAGGGGTTTGTAGAGGTTCTAACCTTGATTTTGTGCAATGGAGCGACAGTGTCTAGGTGTTGTAGAAATGTTTTGTCGAAACATGCTACAGCCTGGTCAAGTGGGTGAGTTTTTAGGGGGGGTCCAGTTTTGAGGACCTTAGGAGAGAATATTTTGTATTTCTAGTGGATTTATAGTTAGTGGTTTTGCATATGCTTGTTCTACTATGTATAAGGTATATTATGTTGTGGTCACTTAAGGTGTCTGGGAGACTGCCTGTGTGGGGGTACAATGTGGGGTTGTTAGTTAGGACCCAGTCAAGGATGGATTCCCTTTTAGATTTTTTATCACATCTAGTTGGAATTTGGACTAGTTGCTGGTAGCCATGGAGATTTATTGGATTACTTGGTGGTTCTGATATACAGGTGAACCAATCTAGGTTAAAATCCACCATAATAAGAGTTTCTTGTGAGTATGTGGAAGAACACCAGGATAAGAAGTCTTCAAGGCTAGCAGATGTATTACCAGGTGGAATATAGATCACAATTATGGTGATAATCTTTTTAGGGTGAAATTGAAGTTGTGAGATAAGTATGTCCCAATTATTGGGGGAGGGGTAGGAGTTTTGGTAATTGATGTACAGTTAAGTTGGACTTATACAGTAAGGCAGTTCCTCCCCCTTTACAAAGTGGTCTGTCTTGTCTAATGATATTGTAGCCGGTAGGGAGAACTTCTGAGTTAGCTATGTTTTTATTTAGCCAGGTTTCTGTTAAAGCAACTATGTCTGGGTGTAGTGTGCTATTGTGGTCTGAAGTTCAGGTATTTTATTTTTGATACTTCTAATATTAATATTTAGCAATAAAAGATGGTTGGTTTTGCTGCTGTTGTTGATTTGTGTTCTGACATTTGTGTTGGAGCATTTTTTGTTGGAAAGGATGAATTTGGGCCTGGGTTGGGGTGGATATTCCCACTTATGGTGAGCCTGGTATTAAAATGGTGATACAGATGTTGGAGTTTGGTGATGAGTGTGAGAAAGTATTGTGTTTTCTTGTAGTAGGAATGAGAGCATATGTGTTTAGTTCTGAATTGGTCTGTTATGTAGTTCTTGAACAATTGTGGGCAGATATTATTATAATGTGCGGTGTCTGTATATGAGAGTGCATAATATAGTGCTGTGCTACTAAATTTAGAGATATCGCTAGAGTGATAATTTGTGGAGTTATAAAGAATTATGAGAAGACAGACTAGACTTAGTTGTGTGATAGTCATGGTTATAAAGTTTAGGTTGGTTCTTATCACTGGGCTATCCCCACCCCATCAGTAAAACAACTTCACAACTCTCATGACTTTGTAACCAGCTTTATTAACAATATGTCAAAACATCAATATCAACCAACTTTATTGACAGGTAAAACACATCAAATATTAACATACCATAAAACAACTGGGCATCATGATAGAACACTCACCTTCCTCTAAAACACTTAAATAATAGCTTGGACCTTTCTTCTGCCACCAGACTGCAGCCCCTCACACACCAAACAGCTATATCCCAAATAAATCCAGCAAAAATAATGACAGTAAGACAGTGAACATATCTAAATTGATATCACTAACATGTACACCATCACTATGGAGTCAGGCCAGATCCTTATCTGCCAAATCCATTAAAACAGGCTAGAACTACTCAACCTACTCACCCTATGGTTAAGAAATCTCCTGGTCACCTCCATTGCCTAAACCTTATCAGTATTTCTCCATACCAACTTAGGAATTACAGACAACCAAACAACCTTAGCCTCTGGGAACCTCTGCACAGCAACTAACCGATCCCATAACAAACAGGTGAGCAAACTCCTTTTAGGTTTACTTCCAATATCATCATCTTCCAGATGTCTAACTATCCTGACTGGGTTACCAAATTGCTATTGTACCTCTTCCAGTGCAGGCAGCAACTGTCAGCACTGCATACCTCGATGACCACACCACTGGTCTTACCATTGCATTGGATCCAGGCCCAGATTCACACCACCAAGTGGCACCTCCACTCTTCTAGCCACCCAGTAAATAAAAGAGTGCCTCAACATGGCAAAAAGTTTCCTGCAAGCAAAAGAAACACTTACAATTAATACCAATTAATGTACCCCTTTTTCCTGTACATTCTAATGAATGTAACTCAAAAACATAAAAATGCCTTAGATTGCTATCTCCCTGATCTCTTAATCACTTCCATAGCCCTACAGTCTTCAGCAAAGTCAGAAGCCCTTTCTATTCTAAAATAGGACATTTTCAACTGACACTCCTTGCGCTCTAAAAGCCATCCTCAACCAAGACACATACTACCTAGCATCCACCCATTTCCCTTCAAATCCCCAAAAATAAACTCCCTGGGGACTTACCACATGCCTCTTACCACTCTGTAGCTCATGCCACTAGGTATAAGTAGGGCAGGATAAGCTTGAATGTCACACTGATGGGGGAAGGGATGTGAATTTAACATGTGTACCAATAACACTTTGTTTTACAGTACAATAAACCACTCCCTTGCCTGATAAAAAAGTATATATATATTTTTTTAGAAAGCTTGTGAGGAAAATATTACTATGTTAATTTTGTTTTACTTGGATTGCTTGTCTGTGTACTTAATAAAGGATTTTCGACTGGAAACAGACTGCCTGCCTTGCCTGGATTACTTTCGAATGCGTAGTAATCCTGTACAATATTTCATATTTTATATATATGTATATATATATATATATATATATATATATATATATATATTTTTTTTTTACTTAAGATGAATTTAAGTTTGCTACTTCTACTACCATTGTCTGATCTGATTAATATACAGTGATTAACTAGAAATATATGGACTGAAAATCTTCTGCACAGAGAAGTTTCTTACACTGTTTTGTTTTTGGACCCACTATACTTGTTTAGTGGGTTATATGAGACTTTGGGGATACCACAGAGATCACTTGTTTTTTTTTTTTTTTTTTTTTTTGTAGGTATAATAAATGCATTCTGCTCCTTGGCAGCACCACCTTCTTGGACTCACCCTCTCTGTCAGGTTTTGATCATCTTAGCCAGATCACCACCCTTGTTGAAGTAATCACTTCTTCCCTCATCAAATAATAAAATAATTTGGTGTTATTGGATGAGCTAACATAAGTGAAAATTGCCAAAGTGGCCCACAACATATAATCAAAATGAGAACAAGCCACCATGTGCAATCCTGCCATTAAAATTGTCAATATGCTGGATTAATAGTAACCTTCTATCCCCATTCCTTGGATACACCTACTCCCAGCCCTTAAGCAACCCCAATATCCTCCAGTCCTTAATAACCTCCCACAAACCGGACAATTGCACAGCAGTTCTCAGTGCTGCAAGGTGTATCCTCACCATCCCTCCATCACTCCACTAATAATCTCAGTACTAAATCAGTCAAACAATTCTTCATATTTAATGGCAAACTACTAATAAACTGCTTAAAATCCATCAAAGCCTCACCATATGCCTTTCTAGTAGCCTCTGACCAGGATTGCTAAACTAGCCAATGTCTGTCACTTAACTAATCTCCCACACTTTCCTGGGCAGAATAGTGTAGCTTATCTGAGCTCCAGGTGTCAGCTGCCAAAATCAGCACAACTGAAAGTGAGACAGACTATCAGCCAAAACATTGCAATGGCCAAGAATACTGCTGACCTGAAAAATAATGATTAATGTTTAAACAAAGCAAAACAATCTTCCAGAGTAACCCTTGCCCCCATCTAGATTTCAACATCGTCTCAGTCAAAACTTGCAAAACTGCCAAGTTGTCTGGATGAAATATTAACTTCTTGTTCAGAAAGTCCTCTCCCACACTACCGATGATGCACAAATTGTCATCAATTCCAAGAAAGCGATATCCCCTCAATGCTTGTCAGTCCACCCCTCTGGCTATGGTTCAGCAAACTACCAGCCACCAAAATATGCTCTCATATCTAGACCCCCTGCTGCATCTGTAAACACATCAGTGCGTGGTGATGCAAAACAGTTATCTTGCCAAAAAGACACTCTGTTAAAATACTGGGGAAACGCCAGCCAAATAGACATGTCTTCCTTGACCTGCCTGCTTACCATTACTTTAATGATGCTTCCAATTTTTTTTATTCTACAGCAGACTGACCATAGTTCCTATAAATGTCTGACCCAACTCTGCATACAAAATTAAGGAGTCCTAAAACCTCCATCACCCACTTAATCCTCATCTTTTGTCTTAGTTTCTCTGCCTTATCAATGCTGTCCTAAACTTTTCAAAAGTGGCACGTGACTGAAAAACCTGCATGCATAGCCTTGTCGAAGGAAACTTAACATCAAGATGCATGCCCATGACAGACCAATCCTTCTTCCTCACTGGTAATAACCCAAATGCTATCCCGTTTTGCCACCAGGGATCCGCAAATTACCTGATCATCCTTGCCACCTGATCTGAAGAATACTGAACCTTAACATCTGACCTATCAGTACAGCATTAACAGAATCACCTTCTTAAAGGCAAATGCTGTATTAACCAAAATTCCCCGGTGATTTTTTTTTGAGCACCAAACCCGACATCGATATTCAAATTACTAAACGGAAGAACATCAAAGGGAACCAATAACCCACCTGCAGGCAACTCCTTGTGTAACAGTTCTGCACCATTTCTTCCTTCCCTAAAACCAGCTTCAAATTCTAACAGAGATAAACCCAACCACATACCTTACTTTTTACTGCAAACCACCTTGAACACCCCCTCCCACCAGCTCTCCTGTAGCACTTCCTTAAGAAACAAGCCCGAAGCACAGCATCTAACTGACTCATATTAATAGGTGAATGCACCCCAACAGGTTCCAACTAAAAAGAATGGCCTCACTGAAATCCCTCTGTCCCCCCCTTTCTCTTACCCTAACGTCCACACCTTGCCCTGACCCAATACCAGCAACTCTTGCCCAGGACAACCCATCTTTCTCCAGCACTTGATGGCAGGATGTCAGCCTGAACAATGAGAATATATATATGGGAATCTACATGTGGGTCAAGAACACTTTCATACATTGAAAGCTGAACGTGCTTTCACCTTGCTACCCACTACCCCAATTGTGCCCTGACCACACTGCTCATTCTATCCAATATGGTCCCTGTCTAATTGTCAGAATGCCTATGCTGCCTTGCTAAGTACTTGTCCACTGCCCTGAGCTTACAAAAATATTGATTGTACCATACGCAGGCATTAGTCCCCCCAAACATCTCTGCCGCCATCACTGTTAAAAAAATAAGATAGCAGAAAAGCCAGTCAGGGATCTTTTTCAAATGTATTGTCCATGAAATAAACAAACCCACAAACCCATTTGTTCATAGTCTTCAACTGATACATCTCTGCACTTCTCTTCCCCAATGTAGCCATGGCTGGGTGAGATCCTTAACCCCAGGAGACTCTGCCTCACTATCTGTTGAACACCCTTGGCATCTACGAGATCAAAAACCTTGACAAAATCTTCCCACCAAATATTCTCCTTTACAACCAATGTGAAATGCAGTATGGTAAATACTGCTTTACCAACTGCCCCACTCATTAGAAATGAATGTAGGTCCATGTCCAAACTGGCTTCGGGTACCTGGCTCTCTGTGCTTCCACACTGGTACCTGGCAATAGTGGAAAATCTCTGTTCTGTGCTGAGGTACCACCAAACCCCATCTCTTTAGTGACTTAAACCCTTCATTTAAGTGCCCTCCCATGCTTTCATCCCCAAGCAAACTCCACAATCAGCACCTATCTGACAAACTCGAATTGCACACCACTGTAAGTAAGTCAGCATCTGACATACAATTGCCTAAGTCCTCTTGCCCAGAAAACATTAAGATCAGTACCTTTCTGTTGCGGCTGAGATGTTTAGAGCATCTTGGTGAAGCTCATCTGCACCCTTCCTGCTGGCTCTTGTATCATAGCCCTTCAAGATGTTCTGGATCTTTTGGCAGTAGACTCAGACTTCTCCATAACAGGCTGTTTCCCTTAACCTCATTGCTTCCAAGCACCTCTAGCCAGTTCCCCTAGGCAGTCATAAAAGGTGCTTGGCATTGCACCCCCTGAAAGAACTTGTTTGCTTGTGTTACCAACTCTTGCCACTTCCTCGCTAGATCCTCCACTTGTACCATCCTCTTATGTAAGGAAATACCTGGGACTCAGCTACAGGAACCCAGCTGATTGCCTGGACACTACACACTAGTCTATTGGCACAATTTGTTGTACTGAAGAGGACTCCGTTCCCCTTAACCTGATCTTATATAACCTCCATTCACTGCCCCACCTATCTTGTGACCTCATTCAAATCTCCCTGGCAACCTTGTAGACTTATTTAACTTAAAGGCAACAAATTAGTCTGTCAGGCAAACACCATTTGCAGACTGTTAAATGGAATACTAGGGCATGTTCCAAAAGGAAAGCTGTATAGCTATAATGATGCCAAGTCTTGAAGTAGAAAGCAATGCAAGGTCAGCCATGGGGATAATACTTACTAGAAAGCACCTTGCAATGAGATAAACTGGTGACTTCAAACATGGAGAAAGAAGCCATGCTCCTAGTCAATAAGCTTCAGTTTATATTAATACATCATGGTTTAGACATTGCCATCTTTTACTGCAGAATAAATACACAGATGTAGTATTTTTATGCATGTGCCTTACTACATTTTTATGAGGAAGTGTCCATCGGAGTAGTAAATGAAGTCATAGCAACGGACCTGAGGCTGACTGAATATTGAAAAAACACAAGGCAGATGAAGAATGGACCCATCCATTAGACTGATGGGTTTCTTGGAAACATCTTTTGGTATGCCATGGATATCTGCTCAGCGTATATAAAATGTCTGAAAATTTAAACAAATGTATCCTGTCCACAGAGGGGGAAATTGTCTTAGAAGCAGTGCATACTTTCTGAATCCACCCGCTTGCAGTCTTCTCTTGGGAATGTGTGTTTATTATGTGTGTAAGAATTTCTATAGGAATGTGCCCCTGTATAAACACTGACAATTTATTCAATATTCTGTGACAGAAAAGTTTCTTAATTTTTAAACAGCCGCCCTAGCTCCCATGGCAACAGTATTCCTGTCACTGCTATTTCCTTTCTGTGCTGTCTTAAACCAGTGATGCAATCCTGTGATGTAATTCTAACTATTACTTTGTTACTCCATCTTGTATAAGCCACTACAGTTGTCATCCAAGCACAGAAAACAATACAGAAACTACTGTGGTACAACTGCTGATTGACATCATATTCTGTAGGCAGGACAAACTGGAAGAGGGTTAAAACTGATTCAAAACTGCAGGAGAGACTTGCAGTAGTAACATGTTGCATGAGACTACAAGTATTTTCACAACAGTATTTTATATCTACACATGTTAAGGTATGGTATACAAATATTATTGGTCTAGAAATGTTTATTTCAGAAGCTATTTCAGCAATTAATTACAGAAGCACCTAATTCTCTACACCTAGCATGAAGAGCAAGCCTCAGTCAAGGTTAGACCTCTCATTATAAGTAAAAGCACCAGTTGTGAGTGCCAATTCAGATTAATAATAAATGGTATAAAGTTAGATGATATGTATTTAATTGTATGACAAAACATCTTCAAAATGAATGGGTGGGGGCGTGGCCAGGACGCTGACAGGTTGACTGCACATTTTCTTAGCTCTCCTATATAAGTTATATTTCTGACAGACTTTTTAAAATTCATTGAGTTACCTCTACTACAGTCTTTGGAAGTCTACCTTGGACTATTTGCCTTAATTCTTTGATTTTTCTGTCAAAATTCAACCAGAAAGGGCTCTAACTTCTCCTCAAACTGGAGTTATTCATAGAGCACTTTACATGGCCAGTCCATGAAGAAGGACTACAGTCTTTATTGTCTACTATGCAGGATCTATTCTTGAACTTTGACAAAATGGACAAATGAGGTTTGGTAACAAACCAATTTGTCCAGGGACATCTTCATGTTGAGGTTAGACAGAAGTAGTAGTGGGAATTAAGAGGGTAGGAGGGGATGAAAGGGTTAAATGGGAATGAAAGGTGATTAAGAGGAAATGAGGTAAGGTCAGGGAGGGGCTTAATGGGTTTTATGCAAGTGTAATTGGGTAAGGAACCACATTCTCGCATGATCTTGCTAGAGAGCAGGATTACGTCCAAGACTACTAGTAGGAATTTGGTAGCCAGGTAGGACTGCGGTTAATAGTAGCATGATGAAAGAGGTGGTAATGATGATATCAGATTTTCTTTTCTCTAATAAGTTATTTTCCAATTTATAACTATACCAAAGGTGATATTCTTACATCAAGGTTCTTGGCTAGCTAGAATCTGATGAAGTCCATTTTTTTGGATTTGTTGCAATTAGATTTGTGTTTCTGTGTTCGTGTTGGGTGAAACTTTCACACATTAAAACTGAGTTATTTGCAGTCGAGTCTCTTGCATCCGTTTATGGTGTCTTGGCTAGCTATAGCTACTTCCCAAGGGGTGGGGATAGAAGGTATAAGTTAGATAAAGTGGGACCTAAATGTATTGTATGGGCTAAATGAGTGTTAGATTTTTTTCCCTTGCGGTTGTTTCTTTCAAATGATGTTAGGTGTGGTATAGTTCTTCCTGATGGTTCTGTTGTTGGTTGCTTTCAGCCAAATGGTAAGGTTATTTAGGGTGATTTCTCAGTTCACGAGGCTCGCTGTGCATGAGAGGTTAGCTCTGATTGTTAATACCAGTGATGATGTGCTGGATACACAATTATATGTCATGATTAATGATTTTTGTGCTACGGTTTTACAAATGTTTCTATTTAATAAACACCTCTATTTAATAAACGCTTCTGAGGGTGAGATGTAACGTTTCATGGTTGACACATGGCATGCTTCTTAATTGTTCAAATTTTCACAGGAAGTCCTGGTTTTGGTAGCATAGTTTTGCTTGATTCTCATAAATTGGGGACATTTTCACTTCATACACTTTTAACTTTTTGGTGGGAGAGCTTGCTTGTTAAAACCTTGGGCTGCATGATGCCAGAATTCTGCTTTATAGTTTGGGTTCATTTTTCATATGCCTGTCGTTTTCTGTAAAAAGTTGTGAAATTATTATTAAGGTAGAAGTAATGACAGACTTTTGAGTTACAAACTTCATACACTTTGGTAAACTAATTCTGATGCTGGTGCTGACCTGTTATTGGATTCATTTTCTGAGTTGGTGAGACAATAGTTAAGATGACCCTATTTCTTCATTATGGTGTGGGAGGAAGTTCGCTATCTTGTGCATGTTCAGTGAGGCACTAATAATCATGAGGGGGAGGTGGGGGAGTGGGTGAGCTTTATGATTTCTTGCAAGGAGCACCATTCCCTTTCTCCTCTTGCATGCCATATGGAAAGGAAAGGAAAGGAAAAAATATATTGGTGATATTTATGTTGAGCCCATATTCTCTTAGGTGATAGATATCTGAGCTGTTGTGCATTCTGTAAGAGATACTGCAAATGAACAGAGCTAACGTCTGGGTTGCTCAAGGTTTTCGTGTGTGGGCGAGTGTGATGACTTCTTGGTGTAGTAGTGAATGCTAGTGCTTTGCATTGAGTTAGCAGGATTTACTGGTACTGATTCAGCAGTAGACCCCAAAAAGCATTCTGGTAAACCCAGTTGTGTTGGGATCCACCATTTAAAGTCATTGGTGCAACTATGTGGATTATGATTCCCCTGTAGAAAGGAAGGAAGGCAGTAATAACCTTACTTGGGGCACACATAGATGATTAAGTAGATACTTTGCACTGAATGTCCTGATTTTGTCGACCAGGACAAAACGATATACTATACAAACCAAACTTTGCCTGTCATATAAGGCATAGTCTACATTAGGAAATTAACTTTTTCTCCATAATTCTTCTTAATGTTAAGACTGAAGATTTCCTCCTGCCTCCATCACAGCTAACAGAGTTCTGCTGAGATTCCAGACACAATGACTATTTGCTAATCTGCTTTGCTGGTGGTGCCATTTCTGTCACTACAAACTCACCTCAGTTTCTATTTTGTTAATGGAGCTGCTACTCTGTTAAACAGCACAAGAAGATCTTTGTATTTCAGGGGAATCTTTTCATTTAGGCAGTTGACCTGGTTGCTTATGATTTTGTCCTGATCTTGTTTTAACAGGCTGAGAGGTACGGTGGACATTAAACCTGAGTACAGGTGTGGAGATGAGGCTGCGGCATACCTCTCAACAGTTCAGATGTTTGAGGAATGTTGAGCTATTGCCTACTGTTTGTTTGTTTTGTAAATGGTGGTGTTCGGGCAAGTTAGTGGCAAATCATTAATGGATGAGTCAATAAAGGAATAACAGTCATTTGGGTTTCAGACTTCAGGCCCTCCAGAAAAGTTATGTTAGGCAACCTATTTGTCAGTCAACTGGCTAAGTTGTAGAAGCAAGTATGTCCCTAATTTTGCATCAGTGGTTCATGTTCTTGTTTAATGATGTTGATGGGTATGGTCTGCAGGTTAGTGCACATTAACTTTTGTTTTCTGACAGATGGGCACCATCTTGCACCTGGATGTTTGGCTGCAAAGAGGGGAAGGACTCATCACTAATGGTCATTGCAACCATGTGTGCTGTTATGGAGCATTTCTTTGGTAGTATGGTTGTTCTTGATGGTTCAGTGCTTGCTGCGGATGGCTGAGCTGGCCCCTTGGTAGGATATTTTGGCAGGCTGCAAGCACCCGTGAGTAAAAATTGCATCCACACGTGTGTGTCAGGATGGGCATACCTCTCTGCTGTCCAGATTTTGGAATGTCCAGATTTTTTTTTACTCTGATTTTGAGTTGGTCTCATCTGTTTACAAAGTTTATAAGACCAATAAAATTTTGTCCCTGGATGGAGCCTTTGTCCCACTTTGGTTGATGGCTTTGTCCAGGTGTTTTGCTCTGAAAGATAGGGAGGTAGGACTTGCACTCAAGCTTACTGATATTTGTAGTAACTGGACTTGGCTGCTACCCAAAAATGACAAAATAGACGCATTTCTCTTGTAATTTAGGTGGAGCATTTTGTGGCTTTTCTCCCATCATTTTCTCTGAGAGGCTGAGAGGAAGGCAAGCACTGGCAGAAGAGCACAGATAAGTTCTCTCTTTAACATTGTTCTCAAACTTGCAGGTTATTTGTGTCATAAGTAGGATGGGAAGGCAGTTTCTGGGTGGTGGTGGGGTTGCAGTTTTAATGAGTATATTTTTTGTTGACTATACCAGCATGCCTGGAGTCCTTATGTGGTTGGGGAAGATGGTGGCTTCTCTGTGGTAGTGAATGTCACTGCTACATGCACGTTTTTCATCTGAAACCTGTTGGGAGTCTGGTAATGTTATGGAGTATTATGTTAGGTAGGTCTCTCCTTTAACACAGATGCAGTTGCAGGCAATGTAATCTGCTGTATTGGCAGAAGTATGTAATGGTTTAATTTTTTTGTTACCCTGACTGTTTTTCCTTCCATTGACAAGATGAGGAATGTTGTCACTATAATGTGGAACAAATGGGTAAAAGGTGGGACCCTTACTAATGCATTTCAGAGGATTTACATTTGTCTTTCCCTTTGCAGATGATGGTGCTGTGATAGGTGTTTCAGCTGCTGCAGTGCTACAAAGTGAGGTTGCAGATGGTGGAAGCAAGTTGTTGCAGTGGATGTCCAGGTTGCTAGAGTAGTGCACAACAAGGTCACACATGGGGAGTGCAAAGGGGGCAACAGTAGTGGCATGAAGTAAGTGTATTTCAAAGGTAATGGATTCTGCAGTTCCAGTTGCTAGAAGGGAGCATGATGAGGTTACAGTTAGTCCTACTTGATGTAGGCCTTGTTGAGGCACATCAGTGCTGGTTTGGTTTGGGGTAGTGTGGGGCAAGTGAGGAGGAGGTATTTTGAGGCAGGGTAAAGCAGGGATGGGGACTGCTTATAGGGAGTCTGGGGTTTTCACAGGTGGGGTGGAGTCACAATACTCATAGGACCATAGGAAGTTACTAGGCTAATGGCTCTAGGGCCCTTATAAGCCAGCCAAGTTCAACCCTGACTTCCATGTGCAGTACCTATTACTCTTGTCTAAGAGGGACATGGGTGAAACCCTTGGGGTGAATTTACGGTTACCTATTCAGTTGTTCAAATTATGTTTGAAGAAGGCCAAGGAGGTGTTATGTTTGACATAAAGTGGGAGATTGTTCCAAAGGTGTGGTATCTTCTGAGAGATAAATTTGCCCCTCAAGCAGGTTTTATTAATGTCACAAATCAGGTTATGGTCTTTGGAGTGAGTAACACAGGTACCATTTGACTTGCACTTTAAGCTGATAAGAGGAGATTTGGTATATGTATGACTTCTAAAAGTAGGTAGGGTTTGATGGAGCATTGTAGGTATGATGCAAGGCATCCTTTGTTGGTCACACAGAAGTTAGAAGGGTTAAGCAAAGCGTTGTTTAGGATTGCTGCAGGAGACTGGAGTACCTTTTATAAAGGAGGGTTATAGTAGGGTATTGCCAGATTGATTAAATTTGTGTTGCAGCTGCCTGTGGAAAGGAGTTTATTAGGAAAAGTTAGTTATTTTGCCATCTTGGGAACAGAGTAAGGCAGTTTAGTTGGTCAAGGTGGAGTTAGCTGCAAGTAGTGTACCTGCACGGCATACAAGACTATGTGAACTCCCTAAATTTTGGTTAGTGCTTCATTGGGTGGAAGGAGATTGATCGACATCAGCTATTGACAAGACAGGGTTTGTTCTGAGGGTTGATACTGGTAATTGGAGGTTTATTGGATTACAGTTCATGTGGCATTTATTTTATGGAAGTATTGAAGTCATTCTGAGGGTGGTTTGGTCAATAGATGCTATGATGGTCATTAAATGTTTTCTTGTTTATAATGGATAGTTGGGGTGGTGTCAGGATCGCTATTAACTTGATGTTGGAAAGGAAAGCTCATTTTGGTCATTACTTACATTAGGTGGTATATTGGAGCTGCAGTTAGGTATGATGTTATGCAATTGCCCTTGTGGGTATTGCATGGCATTGTGTTTAGTGTTCTGGTGGTACATTTGTCAGGTAATGATCTGGGAATCATTACAAAGCTAATATTGGTAGTTAGAATAAGTGAGAATTTAGTTAGTATACAGAGGTTATGCAAAGTTATGGCTATTATTTTAGCACTGGAGATGGATAATTGGTTTAATTTCAGTCTTTTAGACAATTGGCTGCTTTGGGTATTTATATGATAGGGCTTTGGGTGATGATGACATAGATCCAGTTTGGTTTAGAGAGGATTGATACATCAATTGATGTTTGGCTTAACCCCTTGGTGTGGTTAGGTTGTAGGATGTTTTGGTAGGAGGGAGGGGGAAAAGCCTGGTCATGCTGGTGGGCAGAGAAGAGGGCCAGGTTTTCCTTCTTCTTTTCCCCCTATGGTGTTGGATTTTCATTTCAATGAGTTGGGAAAGGAAAGTGAACAGTTAGACACTGTTTATTTGGTTAGATGTTTAATTCAGTAAGTGGTAAAAGAAGTGAGCAATGGGATTCTGCTTCATAAGTAAAATAAGCCAGCGGAGATAAGGGCACTACTTATTTGTTTGGATGTTTAATGCTATAAGCGGAAAACGAAGTGAGAGATGGGACCCTGCTTCATAAGTAAAATAAGTGAGTGGAGGTAAGGAGTTTGCTTATTTGTTTGGATGTTTAATTCAATAAGTGGTAAAGGAAGTGATCATGGGACATTATTTCATAAGTAAAATAACCTAGCAGAGGTAAGGTTGCTGCCTATTGGGTCATGGTGAGCTAGGTCATGCTGCCCTAGCTAACAGTTATATGAATGTTTATGCTGTGATTAATGTCACCTATACTATGTTTATGTTGTGATTAATAAAGAATATCGGTTAATGATGTTATGTTTATGGAAGTTTAATAAAGGTCATTGAATGTCATTTGGTGTGATGTGTGTTTATTGAAGGCAACAGGGACAATAAACCTGATTCCTTTAAAGAAAAATGTACAAAACAAATGGAACAGTTACAAGAATTAGTAATGCAAGATAAGACTCAGATTGCTGGCATGGAAGAGACATTAAATGATATGGAAGGTAGCCTTACTGAACAAGAACTTCAGATTTATTTTCTCTCAAAACAAAATACTTTTTCTATTAAACAAACTAGATGATGTAGAAAATAGGTCCAGAAGAAACAACCTGCACATTTATGGATTACCAGAAAAGACTGAAGGAGACAATATGGTAAAATTTCTCACATCCTGGCTTCCAAGTATTTTGAATTTACCCGAGTCTCTTTCTTGTGGAATTGAAAGAGCCCATAGGTAATTTGCAGTTCCTTCATTTTCTAATGAAGGAAACAAAAGTCCAAGCTCAATAATAGTAAGATTCCTGTCTTCCCAGGATAAAGAATTAGTACTGAAAACTGCATGGCCAAATTCACCTGTTAAATTTAAAGACAATATAATAACATTTTACAATGACTACTCATTAGAAGTCATCTCTAAAAGAAAATAATTTTTATCATTAATAAAATAATTGAAAAAGAGAAAATTCAAAGTTCATCTACTGTTTCCTGCAAGACTTAAAATATTCTTTCCTGAAGGTGCCAAAACAGTTGTTACATTGGATGCCGCTGTGTCTTTTTTAACATCTAATACAGCTTTAGACAAAACAGAACTAATGGAGTGGACTGGATTGCCCTAAAGTGTCAAGCAGAGAAGAATGCTGGAAAAAAGCAGCTAAGAAGAAGACACCAAATGGTAAATAACTTTTAAATAACTGTTTACAGTAGTCTCTCCTTTTCTATCACATTCATTTCACTCAAAGGGAAATACGTCTTAGTTAAATGCTAATTTTACAAAGCAACCTAGCATGTATAACACAAATGATGCCTTTAACCAAAAGAAAAAAAACCCAAAAAGGAAAAAGGTAAAGGAATTTTATTTTTGTTCCTTTACTTTCACTGTTACTAACCTGACATTTTGATAATGCTTGAAGTAGTACTCTACATATAACTAATACCTTTCAAAGAAAAACATATAGTAATACTATAATATTCAAAAGAAAAAAAACAATACTTTATCTGCTTATACTTATCGATAGTTTGTTGAATGCTAAAATCTCAGACTAACTTATAGAAAGAAAAGGAGACTAAAAGATAATCATAATGTATATTCTTCTACATAGTATAGATATAGAGTGTTTTAACAGCTTATAAAAAGGAAGTTAAATGAACATATTTTGCTGTTTATTTTTAACATACAGAATTATTATAGAAATCTCTAGATGTTCCAAGCTCCATATAAAAGATGTGTTCTTATGTTACCAATGTTTTTATCACACTAAAAGTAATAGCAGGAGACTTTAATTGTATAATAAATGATTGTGACACTAATGCAAAAAGCACGCAGAAGAAAACAGCAATATTGAAGGTAGTATCTGATTTTATTGACACTTCTAACATTGTTGACATTAATGAATATGCTGATCCAATTAGATTATTTTTCACACAGTATTCTCATTGACATGGTACACAATCAAGAATAGACAGAGGGTACATATCAAGAGACCTAACTACAAAGCTAGATTAAGTGAAAGTACTCACATGCTCATTGTCAGACCATAATGCAATTACTTCTGAGCTGGACTTGAATACAAAACAAAGAATAACTATAACTAGAATACCATCATGCATAACTAATATAAAGAATTTTAAGGAATTTTTATGTTAAATAGATACAAGCATTTTTAGATATAAATCTCATTAAAGATGTATCTGTTACAGTATATATATATATATATATATATATATATATATATATATATATATATATATATAGTCGAAATCCCAAAAGATCGAATTTCATATGGCTGAGACCATATGATCAAACTTTCAGAATCTCGACATTATGAATGGAGATCTGCATACAGAACAGAATGGGAGATTTCCCTTTTCCTCTCTGTAGTGCGATCTCAGAGTTGGAATATTTAAGTAGCGAGAGTGTGGGGGTGCAGGAGGGCTTGCACCTCTCCACTAATGGTGAGAAAGGTTTTTCTTTGTTTTTTTTTTTATTTATTTTATGACGTCAAGTTTCTGAATGTTCGATCATATGAAATTCAATCTTTTAGAAATTCTGCATTATAAAGTGAATCCATACATATATATATATATATATATATATATATATATATATATATATATATATATATATATATATATATGTGTGTGTGTGTGTGTGTGTGTGTGTGTGTGTGTGTGTGTCTGTGTTTGTGTGTGTATATCGAACTCTTTGAAGTCATTTTTATATGACAAAGCTTTAGCATGGTTTAATAACAAGAAAAAGCTATAGGACAAAGGCTTACTAGAATTACAGATAAGAATTGATAAGCTTAAACTAGACATTCAGAAAGGAAAGATACAGTTAACAAGTGAACTAGATGGGATGAATAAAAAAATACTTAGAAACTCTGCATCATAAAACAGTGAACAACCTAGACAAGATCAAATTCTGTTCTTATTTAATGAATTCTAGAAATCAGAAAAAATATCAAATAGAACTAAAATGATCATAAACGCTAATCAGATAAAGAAAATATGCATTCCATATATTAAGAAGAAAATATCAGATTAAGAAAGAATTCTAAAAGCTTTTAAATTATATTTTCATAAAGTCAATACCGAAAAGGAAAAAAATAAAACCTCAAAACATATTAAAGTCTTTCTTAGAAAACATATCAAAACTAAATTATGAGATGAACATATAAAGTTAATAGACAAACAAATCACAATGACTGAACATAAATCCCAAATTAATAATTTAAAGCTAAACAAATCCCCAGGCAAAGACAATAAGAATAAGATCTCAGAAATTTTTAAACTACTAACTAAAGAAACATTAGCATTATTGTTAAAAGTGTTTAGATTAGTAAAAGATCGCAAAAATATTTTCCTTCTTAGAAATATGCAATAATACCACCTATTTTGAAGCCAGATAAAAATGCAAGTGAATGTTCATGGTATAGACCAATATCTTTATTTAATATAGATTACAAGACATTCATGGCAATACATGCAGCAAGAATTAAACACCTACTCCCATTGTTAACAGACGAACATGAAACTGGGTTTATAAAGGACAGAATACATATGACAATATTAAAAGAATCATATCCTTAATAGAGTATGTTAACCTTAAAAGAGTAACATGCCTATGGTCAGTTTAGATATAAATAATGCCTTTGATTATGTCCACTGGGATTATTTATGGTTAGTTATAAAAGAATATGGATTCTCACAAAAAATTACACAGTTAATTAAATCTATTTATGAAAAATCATTAGCTTACATAAAGATTGGATCATGCTTTTCTAAATCTACTGAAATTACTAGGGGCACAAAATAGGGATGCCCCTTGTCTCCATTATTGTTTGTTATAGTTATTGAACCTTACACAAATAGTATTCAGATAGATAAAAATATAAAAGGCATACAACTTGACAATAGTTTAGCAATGCAAGTTTAACTGTTTGCAGATAATATTCTGCTAACCTTCAAAGATAATGGCATCTCATTAAAAGCTTTATTAAACTCAATTGAACATTTTCAGAGACTAGCAAGCCTTATATTTAATGAAAATAAGACAAAGATGTCACTTATACATTCTAATAAAAAGATCTAGATAGGGATTTTTCTAAAAATATAGCTTCTGACAACAAAATTAAATACCTAGGGGTTATATTAACAAATTAATTAGATAAAATAATTACAATAAACTACATTAATATGCTAAATAATATTAAAATTATATTAAAATTCTATAGAGATGGAATATTTTTTTAATGGAAGACAGATTATATATAATTATTTATTTATTTTTTTTATATTTATTATACTTTATACAAGCACTTTTTCTTCCTCCCTTTAAATCTTCCATAAAACAATTTAATCAATTAACTTATTATGGTATCCTAATAAACCTAGAATAGCTATGACTTATTATTTAAATGATTTGGAATAGGGAGGAATTAGTCTTCCAAGTATAGAGATGGAGGCACTGCCATCTATCATAAAAACAATATCATTATGAGTAAATACTGCTTATTTTGCCATATGGAAGCAAATACATGAAAGGATATGGTTAAAATCAGGTTTTACATTGCCATCGCAATATGCAGAAATGGTATCAAACAATTTTATTTAGATGATGAGCGAATGTTTTGCCAAAAATAAACACAAACACATAAGTTCAAAATTCATAAAATACATTTTAAATGCATACAAAAGCCTTATGAATAGAAATGCTGACATAAAAGCGTAGTCATTCTTATTATATACTATTGCATGTACACAGAATAATTTTAAAACCTTTGATGTAGACACAATCAAGACTCTTAGGAAAAATGAACTGATTTATTGGCTATTTCTAACAATGGAACAAGTAAGAAACAAATTTAATTTTAGACAATGGTTCGTGGCTAACCATACAAGATATAAGGTAATATATTTTAAACAGATTAGAGGCAATGCAATTAAAATTAGACAAAATGTACCTAAATTTATAGAACATATGGTTTCCTTAACAACATAAACTATTAATGGAAAAGGCCACATATCAAACCTTTATAAAATAATGAAGAAAATGAAATGATATCATAAAGCAAACTTCTGGGACTATTATAAAAGAGTCAACAATCAATTCCCTAATGACAATGATAAAAAAATAATACTTCTCTCCAAAAAGCAAACATCTCTTTCATTAGAATGGAAGCTTTTTACATAGAAACTCATTCACAGATCTTATATAACATCACATAAAATGGAATGAATGCCTAAATGAGATATTGCACGGTGGAGTTGTAAAATAAAATTAAAAGCAGACTGGCAGTACATGTTCTATGATTGTCATTTGCTTAAGTCATTTTGGGATAAAGTAATTTATTTCTTACAGTTTTTAACAATAAATTTCAGTTATCTAAAGCTGTGATTTTGTTTAATGCTCCCATACCTCAATGTGTTCCTAGAACAAAGTTTTCACTGTTATGGACACTATTAGTCATTGCACACAAAACCATTATAACCAATTGGAAAAGTGAAACTCCTCCTACATTTAAAGAATACAGAAACATCATATTAAATGTATCATAAATGGAAATGAACACTATCAGAAAGAGAACAGAAAGGATTGCATGTTATCATAACTCGTGGCAAAGTGGTTGAAATACTAGAGAGAAATTACTGAAATACCTTATGAAATGGGCTTTGAATGTAAAAATGTGAATATTTTTTGTAAATCTAGACACCCTTGTAAATAGTTGTTTTGATGTTACTTTATATTTGTTAAAATTATATTGTAGTTAACTTGTATTAATTAATTAAAGAATGAAAGAGCATTTATATACTATAAGACAAAAAAATTAGAAAAATGCACTATAAAGGCTCACTAAGCAGCATTAATATTATGCATATATTATAAAGTTATGGAAAATATATTCATTTTGAAAAATTCAATAAAAATATTTGAAAAAAAAAAGAATGGGTTTTTTTAAGTCAGTTACCAGCCTAGATATAATTAGGCATTATTAAAAAAAAACTCCACAATTTTTGCCATACAGCAATGTTTGCTAGATGATGCATGTTGCCCCACTATCAATAAGATATGAGAAGATGATGAGGGCAATGCAAACTGTAAGGCTCCATCAATGCCTTCTTAGAACCTGACATTTCCAAAATGAAGCTTTATGCATTGCATAATGTTTTACCTGTGTTCAAGTGACACACAGTATGCAGACACTTTTAGACAGCTACATATATTTCAGGATAGAGCAGTTCTTAGTTTAATTTCCTCTTGCAGCTCTTTAAACAATTTAAGATGAAAGCAAAAAGAGAGACAATAATGAGAAATTACTCTCTCCTATTATAGGACTTATCCATTTCTTCTTTTTCTTCATTCATTCATCCATGTATTTAATTATTTTTTATTTATTTATTTATTTTTGCATCTCCTTTGCTGCCTCTCTGAGATTTTTCACCAGCTCCTCTCTTTTCAGTGGTTGCAGTCCAAGATGGTGAACAAGTTGTACTAGTTGAAGCAAAACAGTTAAGTCATCTGCTTCAGCATCAAACTAATGAATATGTTAAGCAATTCCAGAAGTTATCTAGGAACTTCTGTAAAGAAATCTCAGAACTGCATCATACAGTCAAATAATAGGTATAAAATATCATTTGGAGGATCACAATCATGCATAACCAAATATATAATTATAAAGTAAAAGAAAGAGCAAGGGAAAAAAAGCAGATTCTTGTTATTCTGGATTCATGGAATCTTCCATTTAAGAACTGTTCACACTACAAGTACTCCCTACATTAGTTATAGTGCACTATTTATAAATAAAGTGTGGCACTTAAAAGCAGTGTCAGGTTAAGTGCCAATTGTTGTAATTTTAGAGCTTTCATTGCTAAAATAATTAGGACTGTCCCCGATTTAAAAAAATGTTTAAAAATTGCATCACTTATACACTAACACATCTATTATGCAATCCATTAATTTATCCAATAACAACAAAAAATATTTTACAATCTAGTCAACATTTATAATTAATCTTTATTTTACAAGCATTCTTTCTGTCAAAAACATTTTATATTTATAGTTTCAGTAAGTCCAGACAACTTAACAACTTGATGTTTCAGCTGTCACAAAGTTTGATTTCTAATTTATTCTGAAAGTGCCTTGACCCTGTAATTTAATAAAACACTATCTAAACTGCATACTCTGTTTAGTGTGCCTTTATAGGTTCATAGGTATGTACTAGGCTAATAGCCCTGGAGCCTTTACAAGCCTAGCCCAAAAATATTGCCCAGGCACTGTGCCACCCGATGTTAGTTCACAGTACCCCTATCCAATAGGGCAAGTGGAATGATCCCTTGAGTGAACTTTCTGTTACCTATCCACTCTTCAAGACTTATCTTGAAGAGGGCCAGTGAGGTGCTCTGCTTGACATGAATGGTAAAGCTTATACCAGACTATAGGCAGTCTTTGGAAGAAGAACCTGTCCCTCAAGCATGTTCTGTTAATTGTTATTCTCTTATAGTGCATTTTTCTGTTTTTTTTGTCTTATAGTATATAAATGCTCTTTTATTCTTTTAGATAGTTTATACTTTGTCATCTCAACATAATAAGTTTTGCAATAGGAACCCACAGCAATATGTCTCTACAGAATTACAGTTAAAATATAAATTAATACTAATAGTAATCTTAAAATACATTATATTAACAACCAATCCTTCCAAAATATAATTGCAATCTGTGCAAGAACCATATTTAAAAGTACCTCCAGTCTGTTGACACACTTCTTTGATATATTAGTAGTTTCCATTTGCAAAATGCCTTTTAAAGAGGTCTTCCTTTTAAAAATAAATTTAGGGGCAAAGCTTAAATTGGTATTTCTTTGAACAGTCTTCCAGTTAAACATAACTATCTTTTATACTATTACTGTCATCTGACATTTATAACACAAAACTATTTGTGTATTCATAAATTTTTCTGTTTAATGCCACCAGTAAGAATCAGAGGGAATAGAGTAGCCTGACTGGCAGTTGTTTCTTCTGCTGGAACCAATACATTTTCCATACTGTATCCCCTAGCCTCAAAGATATCTATAATTTCTTTGACTCCTTCTAAAAATAAATCAAAATTGGTACTTGGGAGTCTTATGAACAGTCCACATGAAATATTATTCTTAATAAATTATAGAAGATTGCTAAAATAATCAAGTAATTACTAACAAAAGCTGGTTTTCTAATGATGTTACTTGTAAACTTTTTTTGTTCCAAATTACAGGTAACTGTAATATTCAAAAAGTTAAGAATTACAGAATTCAAAGTAAAAAACAATCTGTCAAACATTTCAAAACATTCATAAACTGCCTACATTATTCTAAAGATCTATTTTATATAAAAAATAAAATCATCTACAAATCGAAAAAAGACATGTTGCAGATGGAGACTACTAATATATTGATGAGTTTGTCAACATAATTTCATAGGTATATACGAGGCTAATGGCCAATGGGGCCTTTATAAGTTTAGCCAAGTATCTCAATTCTACCCCACAAGTTTATGTCTTACAGATTATTTCAAGGGGTATCTGCAAGCTGGGGCAAGATTTATTGGCTTTGTCCATTACAGACATAGGTACTATACCTCGGGTGCTTTTCCAATTTCCATTGCACTGGTCCAGGTTTCTTTTGAGTAAGGATAGGAAAGAGCAAGGCTTAACATGGAATTGTTTGAGACAAGGGGAATTCTCTGAGATACATACCTGTCCCTCCAATGTGTCCTGTTTATGTCACAAAAAAAGTTCATATCGGAAGACTGAGTAATTCTGATGCTATTCATTTTGCGAATACAAAAGGTTCATCAGAGTGAAATGCAAGAATGCCTTGTATGCTATCTATAGATGACCACTCAACAGTCTGTAGGAGACAACATAAAGAGATAGCGATTTGAGATGATTTGCATAAGACATGCTGTTTATGCCCTGTATTCTTTTTGTTAGAAAGCCCTGTGGACATTCCAGTTGTTGTGCGTGCCTGGTCAGATAGGTATCAAAAAGGGCATTGGACACAATAATGGGCCTAATGAGGGGCAAATATTTTATTTATCTTATTATTTTATTTTATTTTATTTTACATTTGTTAACCGGGCTAGTCCATCTGGATATATTTCCATTTTCAGCAGAGGCCCGGGAAGAAAAGCTCCAAAAGTAACATAAAAAAAATCACGTTACAGTTATGAAAGAAAACAGAGTATTTGCTAGTCAAAAGAATTCATTGTTATTTGAGCAACACAACATAAGGATTTTCTACATTAATATAAAAGAAAAATATGTTAAAAAAAATTAAAGAGCATTAGCTAACGAGATAATACTATTAATGACTAATATCTAAAAGGATAGGACACATGAGGTAGCTTACAGTACCTACACAATTTCATTCATCTCAATTCCTAGTTGTAAGAATAAATTAAGACAGTTATTATGTTTTTAGGAGAGAAAAAAGTAATTAATTAGTGGAGGAGGCAGTAAAAGAGATGGGGCAATAGCTAAAGCCGAGAATTAGTCAGGGTAGCATCAAGGACATAACCATTTTGCTTTAAGATTTTGTTTAAAGAATGGTAAGGAGGATAGTAAAGTTACATCTGTTGGTAACAGGTTCCAATATTTTCCAGCGGTATTAGAAAACAAGGAGTCACCTGCCAAGTTATTGGACTTGCTTATGGTAGCCAGTAGTTTGGTGGAAGAGCGTAAGGAATTGAGGTTTGTATAGGGGGTAATAAGGTTAGAAAGTATAGGTGTGTTGTTAGGTTGGTAGAAAATCCTATGGACAATGGTAAGTTGGGAAAGTATCAAGATGTTTTTTAATTCGAGCCAGTCTAGCTACTGTAGGTTCAGACAGTGGTGAGTTCTAAATGGGTTTCCAGTGGCAAATCTGGCAATATTGTTATAAGAGTTGGCTAGTTTAGCGAGATTGTTTTTCTTTAGGTTAGTATAAATGGGGGAAGAATAGAGTAGAGTTGAGATTAGATGAGAGTGAGCAATTGTAGTTCTGGCTGTTGGTGTTAAGAAGGGTTTTATTCTGTATAGGGAGACCAATTTTCTATTTATGCTTTTAATAGTGTTATTTATGTGGTTATCAAAGGTAAGGTTACTGTCAATTATGATTCCTAGCAGATTGGTAGTAGAGTCGGGAGTTATAAGTGTGCCATTATTCGATTTGATAGAGAGATTTAAAGGGGGGGGGACTTACTGTTAGGTGTGAAGAGTAGGAGTTTGTTTTTTTTAGTGCTCAAAAGGAGGCAGAATTTTAAGAACCAAGTTTCTACTGTGTTAAATACTGTCTGGGTTAGAGATTGTAGTTTGGATGTGGAGTTGGCTGAGCATATAAGCATGGAATCATCTGCATATTGTATGCAGGTAGCTTGATGGGTTGCTAAGTGTAGGTCGTTGATGAATAAAGAGAATAAAAGTGGACCTAGATTGGAGCCCTGTGGGACTCCTAGGGAGACTGGCAGAAGGGTAGATAGATTATTCTCCCAGAGGACTGCTTGTTGCCTGCTGGTAAGGTAGGATGTTTACCAGAGAACAGCCTTGGAGTCTAGAGAAAGTGATTCAAGAGTTTTTAAGAGTAGGGGGTGGTTGACCATATCAAAAGCTTTTGACAGATCAAGAAAGAGGGCTGATGAGAGGATGTTGTTATTACGGTTTGTATTGATGGAGTCGGTGAAAGATAGGAAATCTGTGGTGGTACTATGGAATGGCCTGAAGCCATGCTGACAGTTAGCTAGCATATTATGTAGGGTTAAGTGGTTAATTAGTTGATGGTGAATGCATTACTCCATAACTTTTGGTAAGGGAGATAAGAGAGCTATAGACCTATAATTGGAATAATCATTGGAGTTACCACCTTTGTGTAAGGGGATAATGTGGGAGATTTTCCAGATATCAGGAATGGTTCCTTCTTTTATGGTTCTGTTTATAAGTATGGATACTGGATATTCAATAACTTTAGCTGCTTTTTCAGATATTCAGATGGTACTTGATCAGCAGAGGGTGTACATGGCTTAAGTTTATGGATAAGTTTTTGGATGTACGAGGTAGCAATGGGTTGTATTTGGAATGTAGGGAGAGTATTAGGTAAAGAAGTAGGGATATCAGAGTTGTTTGTAGAAAGTTGACAGGCTAAAGATTTTATGGTGTCAGTGAAGAAGGTATTGAAGGCATTGGCAGTTTGATGGGAGGAATTGTTATCAGACCCTAGAGGGTGTGGTGTACTAGAGTGCCCTGGGTGTAGGAGTCTATTTAAGCTAGACCAAAACTTTTGTGGATTGTTATGGTGTGATTGCTGTCGTTTAGAATAGTAGTTTTTTTTATCAGTGAGTATTGCTTTTTTTGGAATATTTCTTAACTGTCTAAATATTTGATGGTCAGAGGTGTTTTTGGATGCTCTCCACTTGGCCCAAGATTTGTTCCTAAGCAGTATCTGTTGTTTAGTATCTTTTGAGAGCAAGGGGGTTGGTTTGGACTTAGTTCTGATTGACAATTTAGGTGCATGGTTATCAAGGATAGATAAGAATTTAGAGTTAAAATATTTGACAGCCTCCTCAAGAGGGAGAGTCTTTAGTGGGTTCCAATTAAAAGCATTAAGTTCATTTTGGAAAGCCACAGGGTTAAAGCATTTTTTGGCATGTGAGGTCCTATAAGAGGGGTTGTTAGGGATGTCATTCTTTTGTCTTATAACGTAAGTTAGCATATGATCACTTAAGTTATCTGGTAGAGTTCCTACCTTGTAGATTTGTTGCTGTTTATTAATATGTATCCAATCTAAGATACTCTCTTTGTTGTTAGGTTTGTTAAATCTAGTGGTGGTGGTAATTGTTTGACTAAAGCCATGAAGATTAATGAAGGGTTTTCTGTATTCACACATTTCCAGTCTGTATTAAAGTCTCCAAGTATAATGGTTCATTGTGGAAAAGTAGTAGACACCCAGCTTAGAATGTCCTCTATTGTAGTACTATTATTGCCAGGAGGTAGGTAGATACAAATGGTATATAGGGCTTTGCTAGGGTTAAGTTGAAGTCGGGAGATAAGGACTCGGCCTTACTGTCTTGAGGTGGATTATAAGGTATCGAGGTGATCTGTAGCATGAATTTAAACAGTAGTGCTACTCCCCCTCCCCTGCGTTTTATGTGGTCGAGTTTCAATATATTATAACCTGGGGAAATTATTTCATTATCTTTAGTTCCAGGTTTTAACCAGGTTTCAGTGAGACAAAGGATATCAAATGAATGTATAGCAAGGAGGGCGTGGAGCTGGGCAATTTTGTTATTAATACTGCAGATATTGAGATGATCTATAAGTAAGGGATTAGAGAGTCTGGTTTGGGTTGTTGGGGTGGAGGAAGTGGTAGAACGAGTTAATAAAGTGGGGAAATTTGTTGGGCCTGGGTTAGGGTGGATGTCACCATCTTTTAAGGTGGGTATTTTAAGGCCAGAAACTGGGTAGTTAATGAAGCTGGTGAGATATTTCAGCTTCCTTACAGTGGTGTTATTGAATTTGATATGTGTGAGTCAATGGTACTTGGCTAGCAGGTAACAAGGAGTGGATGTGGTATTTGTTAAAAAATGGGTAAGGATATAGTTCTGAGTAGATGTTTGTTTAGGGAAGTAGTTAAAGTTGCAGTAATCCAATTTTTCAATGGATGTGAGGAGATAAGCAGTGGTAAGGACAGGTATGAGACTAGTTAAGAGTATTAGCTTGGTTAGTAAGGGTTTTGTTGTAGTATACATATTGTTAGGGTTGCATATGCTACTAGTGTAACAACTGGGATTAGAGAAGACAGAAATGATGTAAGGTGTTTGTAGAGTCCTTTGAGAGGAAGGAGTGGTAAAGGTAAATGAAATAAGACTAAGTATTTAAAGAGGAAATACTGGATGCTAAGTGTATGAAGAAAGGCCGATAGGAGAGGTTTGGTTAAATTATGTAGGTTGGTGTAAGAATTGGATTAGAAGGTTGAGAGAGAGGATGTGGCTCAGGGAGTACAAGTTTAGGGTGACTGGGGGTGGGTGGGAATTGGGGGTAGGGTAGGGGAGCGGAGTGAGCCCGCAGGGCGAACGGAGCAGATCAGAGCTGAGAGATGCTGAGAGGCAATTAGTTATGCAGTGAGACTATGTTCTACAAGCTTTGGGTAGGTAAGAGGCACTTTCTGTATCTACTTATCATAAGATATAAAAAGGGTGAGCTTTTGGTCTAGTTGTGTAGGGGAGAAGGTATTATTAAAGAGTTCTATAACAGGAGTAGTAAGTGACAGTAGAATAACTGTCTAGTTTATTTATATTTATGACTAAAAAGGTTAATTCCCTTTAATATCTTTCATGGGGTGGGGGTAATTACTTGAAGTAAAAGTACTAACAGGAATAACTGAGAATGGCTGGTCCACTGGGCTAGTATAGTTCGGCTAGCAGTAAGAAACAGCTTTACATGCCTTGTGTTCTGCTGCCCTCTAGTGGTATATGTAGGGAATTACACTAAATTCACTAAGCTAGGAGGTAAGGAGGAAAAAGTAAGATAGCAATAGATAGCCTCAGGGGTGGGTCCGCGGGTGTGCTGGCCCTTACAATTATTTCTACTTTAAAGCACTCACAATTTTATAGTTAAATACCTAAATAATTGTAGGTTATCACCTATACTGTGAGGCTGAGTGAAGAAAGTCTAGGTAGTTCACGTAGGGCTTTCAGGTTAGGTATACAGTAGAACAATGACATTCTTGGACTTAGATGCTATGCCTTTGCTTATAAGTTGAGCAACATAAAATTAATTCCTTAGTACCTTAGACCCATGTTGGTCGAAAGCCAGGTTACTATCTACATATGTATACAAATCCCTGACTACTGGCAGTACTCTTAGGGGTGTGCTATTGAAGAGGTAATTTCCTAGGGTAGATGACTTCCCAAAGGGTCCTATTATATTTATTTATTTATTTTACATTTGTTAACCGGGGGTGTCTGACTGAGCCGAAAAGGCCCTTTTTCCAGAGGCAGAGGAGGAAAAAAACAAGACAAAAAAAAAATTACAGACATTTTTATATATTTAAGACATCATCACACACAACACACAACAGACATTACAGTGGTATACAGCACAAACAGGCACAAAAACAGTTAGTGAGAAAATATATTAATTAAAAAAAAAAAAAAATAAAATAATTGTGTGTACAGCTGGTGTTGTGCTGTTGGAATGTAGGTAGAGTAGGTACAGTACATACACACATAGTACATCAGTACATACATTGTAAATGTAGCAGTGTTTGTGTTATAGATTGAAAAGATTTTTATATATGCTATGATATAGTATTGTTATAGCTTTCACTAGCCTGGCTAGCCTGGGGGGGGCTTGAGCAGTTGCCTGACTGGGTCTGAGATGTTTGCTTTGGATGATGTTTATGATGTGTTTTGAATGATGTGTTTTGGACAGGTTCCATTTTTAGCCTATTTATTACTATATACTAAAGCTATATAGTGCATCCACAGCTCTTTAGTAGTGCTGAGTAGTTACTTGGTAGTTTGTTTTGCTGGAGTGATGTTGTACTAGGGTTTATGTTGTACTAGGTTTTTGAGGCAGGTGAGAGGGAGAGGGAAGGGATAGAGCTGATTGGAGAGGTGAGAGGTTGGGATTGTAGGGTTAGGCTTGGAGCAGTTTTGGTTGTGGAGCTGTCTCAAAAAGAGCATTGGATGAGCATGTTCTTGATGAGCAAGCAGGCAAGCTTGCAATTGAAAAGTTCAGTTTTGTTGAGATTAGTCTTGCATAGGATAGGTTTGGTAGAAGTAGGGGATAGGTTGGAATGGTTGATGGCTGGGCTTGGGATTGTGTTGGGCAATGGCTGGTGATGTAGTGTTTTGGCAATTGTTTTTTGACTTTTGTAATTTGTGACAGTTCTAGTTATACTTTTTTAGATTAGGAGTTTATGATATCTTAATTTTAGGTAGGTGCCTAGCTACCAATTAGAGCAGATAGCATTTGGTGAATTGGAGGCAGCTGGGTAGCATTTGTGGAGTAGGTATGTGTCTTGGTATTGAGTTTCAAGTCTTGGCTTTGACACCAGACATTGGTTTGTTATAGGCCTTCATGTAGGGTATTAGTGTATTTAGTTGGATTCTATGACAGCTTCTAGTTTGCAATTATCTTCAAACTTTCTCAGACAGAGGCCATCAACATTGGATTTGACTTCCAGGAAGTGTATGCCAAAAAGGAGAGGACCCAGCATGGAGCCCTAAAGGACTTTGCTAATATCCATCATCTTTGTGGAGGTCTCTCCTATCTAAATTCCTTGGTCTTATCTGAGAGCCAGTTCAGTATGGAGTATGTAACATAGGCGTTTATGCCTATATCCTTGAATTTGATTACAATGCCCAGGTGAGGTATTGTATTAAATGTCTTAGCCTGGTCAAGGTGGGCAGTGTGCACTGTTTTGCCCTCACCCCATGCCTTGGAGACCTTTTCAAAGAAGTCCATGAGGTCGAGTAGGCATAATCTGCCTTTGAGGAAACTAAACTGGGTTTTTTTATGCTGTTATTAATTATGTCCATGATAATTCTTTTCGTGGCTTTGCATATGAGACTAGTCAGACTTATGGGTCTGTAATTCCCTGGATCAGTTAAGAACCTTCTGTTATACAGATGTGATCACTATTGCTTTTCTCCTTTCACGTCACACCAAGCCTTTCTGGAGGATGAGGTTAAACAGGAATTCCAGTCATCCTATAGGTCATGTTTTGGGTCATTTAGGAGAAATCTTTGGATATTATTGGAGTCCATTGATGCAGTGTTTTTGGCCTTACAGATCATATTTATGAACTAGCCCCTACTGATAGTTAGGGTGGATTTGTTTGATTGTATTTCCTGGCAGTAGGGTTGCCACCTTTTGTTGTGGTTAAAACCAGAGTAAGGCAACACCCTTGCATCACCAGTAACCCCACCCACCCCTGCCCTCTCTCCCACCCATGTTCCATCTATTTTGTGATGTCACTATGACATTGCTTGCTGGTGAACACCCTCTTTTTCCATTCCTGATGCCTGCTTTTGGTTGATTTACTATGCTTTTCTGTAAGAAAGCATAGTAAATCAGCCTATTTACAAATTCCGATAGTATGTTTCCTTTTTGAAACAGAACACCGGAGTTTGTATAGTGTTTTCCAGACTACCGGAGAATGAATTTGATTTTTGGATAGTCTGGGAAAAAAAAAACAAAGGGGTGGCAACCCTACCTGGCAGATAACTGAAGAGAAAGGAAGATAAAATTAGAGCTGAATTTCTTAGACAGCAGATTTGCTATGTCTTTCTGCTCTGTGCAGGTAGCTTTATTTACAATAAGTTCTGCACATTGCAGTGTGGTTCCTTTGAGGTTTTGGCTATAGTTACAGCAATACCTGTGGTTGTCCTCTCAGGCAAATCTGACTTTAATAGACTTTATTTGCCCTCTTAGTTATTTGTTTAGATTGATGACAGTGTTTTTATCATGCTGGGCATATCACTTCCTAATACTGGCTATAACTTTTTTTTCTGTTGTACAACCTGTTTAAGTTTACATTCCACCAGGGCAGTTTGTTTTTTTGAGTTAGTTCTGGTCTTTTTTTTTATATGTGTGTATGCATTTATTGACATGATTATACAGAGTTTCTGTGAACAATCCCGCATAGGTGGCTGTGTTATCTGGTTTTGTTGGTGCTTGAAATTTTGACAGCCTATCACTTAGTAGTAGGAGTTTTGCCTTAGAAGAGTTCTTAAATTTTATGGGGTAAGTCAGATGGCAGAACTGATTTTTATTACAAAGGTGATGGCTTTGTGGTCTGGCCATACCAGAGAGAACACTGCACTAGGGACGTAGAGCATTCTCCCATGTTTGTAAGTGCCAGGTTGAGTAACTTTGAATCCCTAGTGGACATAATGACTATTTCCTCCTCTACTTCTTCCTTATCAGCCAGTTATAGAGTATAAAGCCTCATTTGGTACGTACTCTAAGCACAAGACTCAGTTCAAGTTACCACAGTGTTTCCTTACTAGTGAAGTGCATGTCTACCTTATGCTACAGTGTCCTATCAGCTTTTAACAGGGGACCTCTGCCTAGCCTAAAGAGCTTTAAAGGTCCAAAACCAATGGAACACCTTTTATATCCACAAAATTAATAACACTCTAAACACCCACTCAATAGATCTGCATTTCCACTGCAGTACAACTATAAACTCCCGGTATGTTAGATGTCTATCACTAAGAATACCACTTCTATGCAATTAAACTCCCCCTGGATATAAAGTCTTATAGTTTCCTAGCCTTTTTTAAACACAACATGGATGACTGGATTGGCAATTTTAATTACACCCCTGGTCTTGCCCCATTAAGCCTTACAGAAAGGGGTTGAAACTAGTTCCAGAGTAATTCATCCTGTTGCTGGTTTGGTATTAGTTTCATTTCTAGTTAAATTTGATGTGGGATCATGTGACTAGGTTAAAAATGGTCATCTGGATCACAAGCCTAATATTAATCTATGAACCCATGAACCCCAGAATATAGGATATTGTGTTAGTAAATCAAAACCTTAATCCTATGAACTAAACTACCAGTATTTTGCCCCTGAACTATAAAGGAATTGTATCCTGTATATGTTTTCAAATGATTTACTTGTAGGAATAAATTAGCTTGCAGTTTTTATTGAGATCCTATTTACTCACTTGTCATAGCTGACAATCTTTAAACAACCTGACAAGTAAAGTAATCCTTTTTTCTCTATATTCCACAACAGCCCTTAATATGTTCCTAATTAAAGTAGGCAATACTTCTACAGATTATATATTTTTTTCTAGGGATTCTGTTAGCAGAAATCGATATCTAAGGGTACAGTTCTACAAGTCACTTCCATAAATGCATTGCAGATTTGTACTACATGAGAAGAATTCACTGATTTATCATTTCATTTTGTATGCATTTAAATGTTAGGTATTTCAAAAATAGAGCATCTTGCCTCATAAAACTTAAAAATAGTTCAGACTGTTCTGCTAATGCATTTGTTTATTCAGTCTTCCATTTAGCCTGATATTTCTCATCTAGCCAGTAACCTGTATTAG